>NW_028301553.1:11027500-11035000 GCF_042242905.1 Orbicella faveolata
ACTACTAATAAACATTACTATTATTATTATTAAAAAATAATAATAATATTAATAACAATAATAACAGTTATGTGAAGTTTATATGAATAATAATATATGAACTGCGGTTGTAGATGAAAGTGAAGAATGATCATCGCAGTTAATTTTCCAATTTAAGCAATTGGAAAGAAGAAGCCTGAAAAAATCAGGGCTTCAACGGGATTCGAACCTGTGACCTCCGCGATACCGGTGCGATGCTCTACCAACTGAGCTATGAAGCCACACATTGGGAGCGAGGTCAATTAATTGAGTTCATATCTTCCCGTGAGGAGTGAAATGATGTGAAGTTTATATGAAATAATTCATATATGAACTGCGGTTGTAGATGAAAGTGAAGAATGATCATCGCAGTTAATTTTCCAATTTAAGCAATTGGAAAGAAGAAGCCTGAAAAAATCAGGGCTTCAACCGCAGTTCATATATGAATTATTTCATATAAACTTCACATCATTTCACTCCTCACGGGAAGATATGAACTCAATTAATTGACCTCGCTCCCAATGTGTGGCTTCATAGCTCAGTTGGTAGAGCATCGCACCGGTATCGCGGAGGTCACGGGTTCGAATCCCGTTGAAGCCCTGATTTTTTCAGGCTTCTTCTTTCCAATTGCTTAAATTGGAAAATTAACTGCGATGATCATTCTTCACTTTCCTTCAATAATAACGGTTAGGTGGCCCTTTCTACAGTGTAGTGCTATACATGAAATGAGCACATAGGTTTGTTGGATATTTAAGCTGTTATTTGACATTTAGATTCAGTAATCGGACTTGATTGAATCATGGTTTTTTTTTCTTTCAAGTAAGTCTAAATCTACTAGCATTTTATCACGAATATCATTCTCTTATTGGCTACGCCGCTCACTATCTATTCTTTTGTAGATAGTGAATAGCCCGGCAGTGTGAGGTTGTTGACAAAATGACAGCCGCTTCTTTGTCGTATTGAAGTGTCTGTGACGAGGATTTAGATAAAGTTTAGAGCGACTAGTAGATCTATACTAAAACAGTTAGATTATGAACTTGACTGCTTGATGCCTCATTGCGTGAAAGTTGACGAGGGCTGTGCCCTTTATCAGGCGATAGAAACCTCGAGCTCGTGATCAACCGGTAATTGTTGATTAATTTGTTGCAGAAGCGATAACAATAATGAAGGAACCATCATCCCAGAAAGTGAAGGAAGGCTCGAAAGTGGAGCTGCTGTTCAAGTGCAAAGCTGGAGAAAACAGCAAACTGACCTATCAGTGGTATAAAGATGGTACAGTGTTACAGGGAGAAGATGAGGGCACACTTGTCTTTAAATCTGTGACATTGTTCGACTTTGGCTGGTATAAGTGTGTTGCTAGTTGTGAAGATAGTTCTAGCCTTAACGTGAAATCATCTCCCGCAGAACTAGATGTTGTACCTCGTGATGGAACAGGTAAGTATGTCACTCGGTCTGGATAACAGTTAATCCTTTTCAGAACCTAGTAGTGGAACAGGCTGATGCTGTGTAGCTCCCGAATGTGATCTAGCACCGATATGATCTTCCGTCCTGAATTGATTCCCCACTCAAACCTGAAATCACTTTAACTGATTCTGTTTTTAACTCTCGTTTTTAGTGCAGAGTGCACTATTTTTATGGTTGAGAGGGTTGCCGTCTGCTAAAGCACTAACGCATTCAGCGCCAAAGCGTTAACGTGTGAAGTTTAATGTTTTTTTAATTAATTAATTTCAACCTACCTGAGAGGACTACGCAAAGCGGGATGCTGGGCCGACCTAACTTCTTTGATATCTTCACAAAGCTATGTACCTTAACATGTCATACGCATGCGTTGTAACATCGTTAGCGTGATACAAGAACGCTACTGTGACTGCCTATCTTGTGGAATTACTCCTAGTGCGGTTCAAGAAATATCATTTGCTGTTTCCAAACTACAATAGTGTGTTTAATTCTTCCTTTAAGGTTACTGTAGACCTTCAGGGGTGCCTTTCGGAAAATGCTTTCTTTACGCGCTGCTTTAAAGAAAACCACGGTAAACTATATATCATATATTGTAAAGCTAACAAACTGTAGAATCTGTAAAATAACAATATATTTTGCTATTTTTGCTTTGATAGGCACACACAAGCCTTTAAACGCAAAAACGACCGTACTTGCTAAACTGAATTACCAGCCTTTGTGTTACGCACCGCGGACACCCAAGCTGACTGGACATTAAAAATCAGGAGTTGATGGGATAACAAAGTGTGTGAGGCTTTTTCGATATTTCTATTGGTTGCGTTATAAATCCCTTTTAAAGCTGGACGATAGAAAATTTTTTTAACTGCTGTTACCCAATGGGATGTCACAGGAAAAATATTTCGATTTTCGTAAAAGCCTCACGCACTTTGGTGCGCTAATATCTGACGAAGATTTTGGCCAAGTTTCGTTAAAATCCGATAAATCTACATACCCTATTAATTCATTTGAATAGAGGTAATTCACGCAAAAATGAACCTTAAGTTTTTGGCCTCGGAAAAAAATTCATAGTTTTCGCACCTCACTAAAGCGGTTGTCAACGTGGCCATGCCGCCAACCAATGAAACGCAGCTTTGAACTCCCCGGACGCTTCCCGGGAATGAATGTGCGATGTTTACATTACATCGGGAGTAGTGAAGTCTGCCGTGAAACATTCAGGAATTCGCATTTATACCATGCATATTTTCTTTAATGCGCCATTCCGAATTTAAATTGCTGACAGGAGTAAACTGGTATGATCTTGCTGTGCTAGAATTGTAAGTAGCGCAAGTAATCTAATTATGTTGTATTGTAGTGTAGTGTAAGTATTAGTATTGTTAGTAGCGTGTGTATACGTAGTGTATAGAGTAAGTGTTAGTATCGTAAGTGGCGTAAGTAATAAGTTTTTGTAAGTAGTGTAAGTAACTACGTTAATATTGTACTGTAAGCAGTGTAAGTAGCAATTCATTAAAAAAAAGGTTATAAACTGAATCAGCAGATAAATGGTAAAGAAGGAAAAAGAAAAAAGAGGAATGATAGCGGAATAGCCTTGAACAGACCTACCGTGTCAAGTGCGGATATTTACACATTTTTAAAAAATTCCAAGCGCGTAATTTATCGGCCTGTTTGTTTTATTAGAATATGGAAAAACACTCTTCGAAGCAGAGGAAAGGAGCGTTTGAAGAAGCTGCCTTGTCGGATATCAACGATTAAATTCGCCGGTTATTCCGCGGCAATCAACTTCTGTGCCAGAAGAAGCTAGAGCAAGGCATCGACGAAACATTTACTTGCGGTTTGCGCTTGCGTTCAAATGTGGGAACGCCAAGACCGTACAAAATCGCCGCGTCTATCAATTAAAAGACGAAAACAATCAACAGGAGCAAAGATTTCCGCGGATGGGATCAGTTGCCGTGAAAATTTTTACTGCTCAACTCAAGGGTTAACACATTTTAATTGGTTTATCACAGTTGGCGGTTCATTGACTCGTTTCCAAAATGTACGTTTTAGTAGATAACTCGTTTGCCTTTTAAGTTTTCAAAATAATTTTTTAAAATTTTTTTAGAAGTCTTTAATTTGGTGTAAAAAAAAAAAAGGAATTTTGGGCAAAATAGGCCCTTGAGGGTCTACAGTAACCTTGATATTTTGGACGTATATTTGACAACTGAGAAATTCCCTTAAGTTTGCATGAAGTTATCTTATCTCTCATTCATTTTTCAGAATACAAATGTCTGAAAGATATTGACCTCGATACTCAAGACCGGATTGAAGACCTTCTCACCCAGAAAAGTTACGGTTCCGAAGGGTGGAGGCAGATCGCCTTCAAGTATGAAATGGATCATGTCAAAATTAGGTCTCTAGAGAACCATCCTGAAGCTGGCAAAAAAACACTGGATTACCTTCGTGCAAGCCACCCGGATCTGACCGTCTACGATTTTTGCAAGACGCTTAAAGAGCATAACATAAGGCGTCTTGACATTGTCAAAGAATTACGTGGACACCTTTCAGTTCCCAGTTCATTCAACAAATACTTGTAGTTCTGAAAAACTGTTGTCAATTTGGAGGAAGGCAGAAACCGCACGAAACCTAAATCCTTTTTCAACGGAGCACAGTGCTATTCCTTCCAACTAGAGCAGCTGTCTAGTAACCCTTTGTTGTTAAAATGCCTTAGTAAATTGAACAGCTTTTTTTGCAGCTTGTTAACTTAAGCGTAAAACTTGTTTTTAATACTCCTAGTTAGTCGTTTTGACGAAATTGACAGCGGTAAGCATTTATAGTTGTACAAATTAATTGTTCAAAATAGCAAAGGGAATTAATTTTTATGTTTTTTTTTTATTATTATTATTATTTCTTGATACGTAGGTCACGCTAAAAAGTGACATAGCAGTTTCTCGCTAGAGTTTTTAGAGTGTTTTTACAATAATTTATGTTATTACTCGTCGATTTAGGTGAGTAGTGTTATTCCATAGACTAACAGTGGACCAAAATGTCCGTTTTGGTCTTAAGTGTGATGCTGTTTTTGTAGAAAGAGATCCCTGTAAGGGTATATCAAGAGATCCCACTTATGGTGACCAAGATCTTTTTTTCACCGTTAGACCCGAAACATAAAGATAAGGATCTACTAAGATTTTTAACGATGAACGTGTCATTGATGTGTTTAACACTTTAAGAGTGACCCTGTCTTACTTTCTGAAATCATTTTGCAACCTCAAAGTAACGTACCTTCAGTTTGAAGGAGACAGTAATTTTAACCACGTGTTTATAATTATAAACTTCTGTTTTGCCTGTTTAAGGTAAAGGCCATAAGGTTGCAAAAGATTGATACAGCTTTTAAGACTAGACAAGTTACTTTCTGTGTCCGCTAAACGAAAAATGCATTTGAAGATCTTCGTTTTAGTAATATTTACTAGGAAGCCTATTTAATCTTATTACGCTTAACAAACTGACGTGCATATACTGTAGATGGAGCCAGCTGGTGTCTTGTGCTTGAAACACGAGCAAAAAAGAGTTCACGGGTATTTCAACCCGCTTATTACCAAACGTGGTCAAAATCATATTTCACCTACGAATTGGTCAGGCGAAAAAACACAGTAGCAATGATAATCGATTAACACTCAACTTGCCATGTTGTTAAAATCTCCGGAGTAGCAGAATACGAAAAATATACAGAGAGATGCCTACAGAGAAAAAGGAATTGTAGAGTAGGAGTGCCGAAATCTTGGGCTCAAGGATCAAGAGCATTGTTCATTATTTGGTTGTCTTAAATCCACACTTTAAATCTGAGTGGTATATTATATGTGCTATTTTACAGAATGGGGCATATAAGACACTCGAACATTTTTAGCTGAACATAGTTTAGCGTGAATGTGAGAAACATTCAAGAATATTGTAAATGTCCCCCAAATTTTGTATCTGATCTACTCAAAGCCTTCTCATGTTTGTCACGGTAAGCATTTATAGTTGTGCAAAGTAATTTAGGAGGCGCGGTGGCCTCATGGTTAGTGCGCTCGTCTACGGATCGAACGGTCCGGGTTCGAGCCCTGGCCGGGGACATTGTGTTGTGTTCTTGGGCAAGACACTTTACTCTCACAGTGCCTCTCTCCACCCAGGTGTATAAATGGGTACCGGCGAACTTAATGCTGGGGGTAACCCTGCGATGCACCAGCATCCCATCCAGGGGGGAGTAGAAATACTCCTAGTCGCTTCATGCTACAGAAACCGGGATAAGCTCCGGCCTGATGGGCCACTTGGCTCGTATGCAGACTTTACCTTTTAAAGTAATTTTTAGGTAGCATGGCAAGGCAAAGAACCGTTCATTATAATAATTGTAGATTTTATAACAGATTTATTTCCCATCTGTACTAAAAGTATAGTTTTAGGAATAGTATAGAATATACGCAATTATTTTTGTATGCAAAGTCTGTAGCTGGTTTACAGTGTTAGATATTTTGCAATTTAGAACATAATGTATTGAAATTTTTATTTGTCATTGAATATATCTGACTGATTTTCCAAAAACATGCCCGCAGATTTGAACCCCTCCTCTCATGTAACTTATGATTTTTTTTTTGCTCAGTTTCCTAATGGCAGCAGCTTGTAAAGCTTACCTAGAATGAAATGTAATGGAATGAAATGAAATACTGCGTGTTTAATCGATTATCTATATTTTTTATTATTTATCGCTACCCACCCTCCCCTTTTCTATTCTTGGGTTGCACGTGACGTCACGAGCTTTGATCAAATCAGTGCCCGCCATGTTGGTGTACCTCGGGTGTCAAATTTATGCTAGTAATAGTCCATTTCTACAGTGAAGCTTCTCAATTATCGCTCTATTATTTCGACAACTACGTGAATTTCCGGAAAGAAAAAAACAATAAAAGTATCGGGCATTCATCTAAAGGTATCCCAGTGCTCTCTGAGTATGCCAAAAGCTTAATGAGTCGAGTAAAGGAAAGATATTCGCAAAAGATCTCGGTCATCGGTGTTAACCCCACAAGCATAACAGCCGAGCAGTTCAGTCCAGAATGCTTGCCTCCTGTAGAAGTCTCGGACCTGTTGAGTTACCTCGTTCTTGAGACCAGTTTCTACACCAACAAGCAGTTCAAGGCGCGGTTCAAGAGTCTGGAGGCGTTTTATAATCAAATGCTGTCGGGATTTGTAACCTCAGTTGTAGGCAAAGTAATCGCCGGCTAGTATGTCGTGAGGGCAAGTGTTCGGCATTCACAGCGTATGAATGATCCTTTAGTGAACATTTGCGTCATTTCCGAAAACGATGGGACTATTTTGTCAGCCCATTGCTTGGGGATGCAAAGCTGGACTGGCTGAGTCATGCTCACAAATCGCGAGTGTTTTATTTTATTTAAAGGCAACTACACGAATTCATAACAAGCTCGCTTGCACACAGGTAAAATGCTCATGGATTTTGCCGACATATGTCAATGAAGGGCCGGATGCGAGGGCTAAGGACATCGATTTTTCATCGGCTAACAAGCTCAAAGAAAAGTTCGACCAGAAAATTGAGGATCTACAACAGCCGCAAGCCTCGAACCATGCAGCAGCTTCTAGTTCTGGGACTGCATCAGCCGGCGCCTCAGCGCATGCAGCGCGCATCGGCGCCTTCGAAAGAGGAAATGGATCAGCTTTATGCCAAATCCAACCACTGCAAAATTAGAGTAGTAGCTTTAAGTTTAATTGATCCTTTTGCTGACCAATTTATCGGCCAAAGCTGCACGAGAAGTTTGTGCCAAGCCGCAGAATGTCTTGCATTCTCACCGAGGTACGAGTTGCACCAGCAACTTCAGACGTACAGAGTATTTTAGAAATACCGGCAACTGATGAGATCCACATGGAGGATCGAAACCATGGTCTTGCCTGAACTAAGCCGAACAATGGCATATAAAACACGCAAAACAGTCAACAGGACTTGCGCGTAAACAGCTACATTTGAATCATGTGGTGCCAAAACAACCAAAGGAGGAATAAACCTATACA
>NW_028301553.1:11040000-11090000 GCF_042242905.1 Orbicella faveolata
TCTACTTAGGAGATAAAAATCGGCCGATTTTATTTTTTAGCCGGAAATCATCGGTCGTTTCTTAGGCGCAGGGCCTCTTAAAAGTTGAATTGGAGATCTGCAAATTAAGGAGTATGAATTTGTGGTTACTGCAACAAACGAATTTGGTGAAAGCATAGGCGTACGAGCACCTTCGGACTTGGGGGGGAGGGGGGGTGGGGAGGTGACCTTATTCCCCGAAAACAATTACACAATGCCTGAACACGTGAGTGTTGTTAAAACGCATTCAAATCGCAGTAAAAACAAAAGCGTTCACAATTCTTACGTCTAATGAAACTGTTGTCATTCCGAATATGGTTATTTTGAAACCACGCATACTTTAATTTGTTTACCCTGATCGACAGCCTAGTAAAATGAGAAACTTATGAAAGAAACAGTTAATTCCTCCCCGTACGAAAAGTTCAAGAACAATTATAAAACGGCTCTGTGTGGAGCCATTCAAAAATGGCTCCTTTCACAGCCACCACAAAACCAAAAGTCTTGGTCTTCGTTTGCTTTGATTATTTCCTCATTGTTTTGTTGATGGAAATAATATAGGGCGTCCGCAAGTTGGTCGGCAACTTTTTGGCCGCCGACTTCTGGTATTTCGAGCAACTTTTTGGGGTTTTGAACAATTTTTAGTTTTAAGGTGATTCCCTACATTTGCATTGCGCATCCTTACTGCGCATAGTTTATGGCGTCATTAGCGCGCGTTCGTGCACGCGCACATTGAAAACATGACAGATTTGCCTTGATATTGAGTTCTGTCAGTTGAAAAATGGCTATAGCTCACTAACGAGCTCGGGCACCCCAATTTTTTTTCCAGTCATTTTAATCAACTAATCATTAGCTTTTCGTGAGAAAAGACTGATCTGATTTCTATTGTTGAAAATTGAATAAATAAGGAAAAGAGCGGCTGCACTCTAGTCTTTTCTATTTTGCAGTTTGATAGCCGTGGTAAGCAATTTGGTTCCAATATTTTAACAAGGATTCAGCTGTCTTTCAAAATCAAACTTAAAAAGTTTATTTGTGTCCGACACAAGTATTGGCTGTAGTTTGAGGCGTGTTTTCATGAGTCTGGGCTCACAAAGAGTTTACAATAACTTGGAATGCGTTCTTGTAATAAGCATTAAATAATGCTAAAATGGGACATTTTTAATGCCTCACTGCTCCTTAACGAGCATGGGCACCCCCCTTTTTTTTTATAATTAAAGTTCTCATATGATAAATATTCAGTGGACAAAGTTGGAAGAAAAATCTATTGGCAGTTTTATTTTAGGGGAATTACCTTAAATTGGCCTTGCTTCCATATTTCACAATGTCTGAGTTGACAATTTAGGAAAAAGAAGCCAGATCCCCCTTCGTCTTGGTGCAAATCATAGGTGGAAGATGCATGCGGCGAGGCTACTAGGTCAGCGAACGAAGATTCACACTCGACTGACTCGAGTGTCTCAGGTAAAGAATTTTTCCAAGATTAATATCGATGCGCAGTCTACTCATACATTTTTGGGTTTTAATTGAGGACAAAGTTATTTAGCAACGCTGGTTACGCCGCATGATTGCACAAAAATGCTTAGAAATCTTACTGCTGTTGTACAATTTGCATATTTTTGCACCAGACCAAATAAAGGAAGAGAGCAACAAAATGGTTTGTTGTTGTTGTTGTTTTTAGAGCAACTTTTAATTAAGCAACTTTCATTAAAAAGGCAACTTTTGAGCCACTTTTTGAGAAATTGTAGGCAACTTTTTAGGAAATCTCGGGCAACTTGTGGAGAGCCTTAAAATAATATCCATATCGTTGATTTCCACGATACACATTTAAACGATACGTGACTTTTTCAAAACAGAATACTTGGATCTTTATATCATTTGACCCTAACTCAATTTTGACAAGGCAAACGTCAGAGAAAGCCCGGCCATGGCTACCTTTTAGAATGTTTTCTCCCGAGTACTTTTGCCCGACTCATCAGTGTTTTTCTGAAACTGGGAGGGGGGGCTGCAGAACCACCCCCCCCCCCCCACCCGACCGGGCCTCGGCCCGTACGCCTATAAGCGAAAGTTTAAAAGAAGATGGAAAGGTCAGGAGAGTCAAGGCATACGGGGGTATGTTTTATGTTAAGCTGAAATGTTTATTAGTGAATTGAATAGTAATACCTGGAATTTAATTTATTAGCTCAAATTTCTAGCCGTACAATTAAATATGTCAACATACATTCAGGTGTCGGTTATTCAAACACTAACAGCTCACTTTCGACAATTTTTATTCGCTCTTGAATCTAGCTTTTCCACCGAATAGTTCAAACAGCAGTACTTGCTTGAGAAAAATGTATGAGAAGTGGCGGAGAATTTGTTGATTAAGGTTACAGTATACCTTCGGGTCGGCAATTTTCTTCAAATTTGTATTTTTGGGTCAAAATAGTGGTCAAAGAATAATCTCTAATTTCTGAAAAAAAATTTGAAAAAGGCTAAATATTGGCGGAGAAATGGCGGTTTTACGTTTTCACCGGAAGTAAAAGTTTACCTCTTGATTGACAGCCCTACGGCGCGTATGCAATCAACCGAGACGATTTTTGCGGGAATTACCTATATGGATGTCACGAATTGACTACTCAGTTGATCAGCATTGTTGTTCTGACTACCCAGCATTTTTGGTATTAGGTGTGTCTCTATTAAGTTATAAGTAAACATAGACCACGTTTAAACCATGGGCTAGTTCGAAAAAGCGAAAACAGCGAAGAACGAATGAAAATACATCAATGAGTGAAGAAGCGAAAGTTCGCCACGCGGATGAAGCTATAGTTATCGTATAAGGCGGGCAAATATTCGTGGTAAGAGAAAAGAAAGGTTCTGTAAAAATTTCGGAACTTGACAGCAATAACAGGGATCCTGACAGAGACTCTTCTGATGAGTCCGATATCGACGAATCGTCGGACTCATTGAGACCATTTGAAATATTATCCATGCAGTTGCCCACACACAGTTGCTCTCCGCGCTTTCTTTTGTTTGTTTCCTTCGCTCAGCAACTCTAGCGTTCGTATCCTTTTTAGTCTTCCCCATTTTGCCAGACCAGCTTCAAGAAAAACCGAGCTACAGAAAAATTATCTCTCTGCTTTCGATTCCTTGAGCGCATTGCGAAACACAAGAGATTTTTAGAGATTCGCGCGTAAATTCCACCAGGAGGTTAACGGTAGTAAACTTTCCCTGCACTGATTGGTTCAGTTATCTGAGAACCCAGTTGAAGGCGTTTGTGGGCGGAGTTTGTTTGCGAAGCAGAAAATTTTTCTTAGCGCTGTTTTCTCGAATAAATTTTTTCGCTTGAAGCAGACACTTTAAAGAGTTATAACTCAAAGGGAATTTGTTCAATTGCTCTTAAATTTGGACAGTGGCTAGTTTAACATATAAACTACAAAAGCGTGTCTGGGAATTGTTAATTTCGAAATACTTTTTCTTCGAGAGCGATTTTTGTACGATCACTCCACATTTTTTAAATCCTATTTCGAAAATGTTCTGTAACTTTTTACTGCAATTGAATATGCCAAAACGCAGACACGTTTTTTAAGCGCTTAGGGCCCTGAAACCGAGGAAAAAATTAAATTGGCGAAAAACAAAATTCGCTTTGACTTGTAACTTTCGAAAGGTGATTCGGGCGCTCGCATTTAGTGGTCGTGAAAAAATACGACAATTCATTTACTTTCAAAATTGTTGGTATAGTTTGATAGCCAGCTCTATAAGCTTTAATTTGATATGGGGGTTTAGGTATCTACAGCTTAAATTGCACGCGCTACATCGCTTGCGCGCGAGACACCCCTGAAGGTATACTGTAACCTTAAGTAAGTATAAGAGTGACAAAAAAAAACATGGAAATTAATTGTAAACATCACATGTGAAAGGATACAAATAATTATAACTGAAAATTACATCGTCTATTATATGACTGAGAAAATTACTTCATTGTGATTGGCTGAAAGCAAGCCAATTTATCGTTAATTCTTAATTTGCACTGCAGGGCAAATTAATGTGCACGCGTTGGGAATTAGAAATACTTAATTTCGTTGGAAATACTTAATTGCACTTCCATTCATATGATTGTACGTTGTTAATACTTGATTGTACTCCCATTCATACGATTACCTAAACACATTTTCAGCACAAAAAATAATATTATTAAAAAAGCAGTAAAAAATTTGAAAAAGTAGCTAAGATACAACAGATTTTTTTCCAAGCTAGTGCTTGCTTTGTTCAACAGTGCGTTAGAAAATTTAGAGGAAAGTGTTGCTTAGCTTTAAAACAAAAGGTTAGTGCGCACGTCTCCGGATCGAGCGGTCCAGACTCGAGCCCTGGCCGGGAGATTGTGTTGTGTTCTTTGGCAAGGCACTTTAGTCTCACAGTGCCTCTTACCACCCAGGGTACCGGCGAATTTAATGCTGGGTGTAACCCTGCGATGGACTAGCATCCCATCCAGGGGGCAGTAGAAATACTCCTAGTCGCTTCATGCTGCAGAAATCGGGATAAGCTCCCGCCTAATGTGCCACTTGGCTCGTATACAGACTTTACCTTTACCTTACCAGAATCCTATAGCTGTGGACCCTGACCAACAGTCCTCTAGCAACACAGCGTCTGGTGACTCCACGACCTAAGGGACAACGAGGAATACACAACGGTTTCTCTCAAAATGTTAAAAGGTACGGTTACAAATTGTGAGCTATTGAGATTCCTGATCTAAAACTAAAACAAAATTACTTGTCGATCCTGTTGTTTGTTTGTTTTGTGTGTTTGTTTTTGTTTTTGTTTTTGTTTTGTTTTGTTTTGTTTTGTTTTGTTTTGTTTTGTTTTGTTTTGTTTTGTTTTGTAGCGAATGCTCCAGAATCGGACAAAAGGAACTTGCTTTCAGAACTTGAATTGATGAAGAAGCTGAAACCTCATCCTCACGTGATCAAGCTGATGGGATATGTTACTGAGACTGGTAAAGAAAATACTGATGACATAACTGAAATCACATTTACTGCAATGATTCGATTGAGCGCCCTGCCTCTAACAAGCGCCCCCTCTCTGATCAGCGTTCCCCATTGAGTGCCGTTTTCGTAATAAGCGCCCCTATTCCAGTAAGTACATCGCCAGTGACATTCATGGACCGATTTGAAGAGTGCATTGTAACGTCTACATTCTCATCTGAGCGTAGTTGTAATCATTATGACTATCAGAGTCCCTATTGTCATAGTTCTTGAGTTCAAGTGTCTTGTTTATCATTAACTAATCGCCACTGTACATTCAGATGTATGTGTTCTGAAAACGAAACAGGCGCGTAAAGCACTTAGAGGCGGCCGTAGAGCGCTCAAGAAGTAGGGATAACACGTCCCACGTCTCGTGTTTCCCCTACACTTCTTTCGTGCTTTACTGCTTCCTGCGAACTTTACGACGGAAAAGACCACAGTCGAGGTCAATTGAGCTGTCTCTGTTTATGATGAGAAGCTTTGTTTTTGTAAAAATGCTCAAAACAACACTTACATGGAGTGTAATAACGCTTGTTCGCTAGACGACGATCTCCGGTCATCTCAGCGAAGTGAAACTCGACAATTACAACGCTCACCCGACGAGTGATTAGTTGAAAGCTTTCCCTGATATTCTCACCCGTACTCAGAGTAGAACCAGTGCCAGCAGTTCAGTCTTTCCAACTTTGACGGTAGCTCGGGCAATCTTGCTGCAAGCCGTAAACAAATGTAGCTCCTTTCAAATGCAGTTGAAAGCTTTCCCTGATATTCTCACCCGTACTCAGAGTAGAACCAGTGTCAGCAGTTCAGTCTTTCCAACTTTGACGGTAGCTCGGGCAATCTTGCTGCAAGCCGAAAACAAATGTAGCTCCTTTCAAATGCAGTTCGCATTTCCACCTGCAAGCCTTAAGCTCCTTGTTTCGTGTTCGCATAAATTTCCGTTGGAAAAGTGCACGTTTTGATGAGTCACAATGCAGCTGGATTCCTCTGGACTAGAACTTTTAGGCCCTTATTTCTTAAATAAACTGAAATGCAAACTTTTGAAGCGATCGCTCTTTTCTGGAAAGCCACTCGAAGCAGAGAGCTCAGCTGAATTTCAGTTACTGTTTCGTTAGCCAATCAAACTAACTGAACCGCAATTCTTACGAGGACTGTGATCATGATTGGCTTATTCTAGCGTGCTTTATGAGGTACGGATACCCGCTTACACCAGTTTGGTGCATGGGGAAATGAATGGATTCTATCTACATACTGGTCATGTAATGCTTGTGATTGTCATACTTAACAAATAAAGAAGCCTCGACTGTGCTCTGCTCTGTTGTAAAACACATGTAGGAAGTGGTAGAGCACTCAAGTAGTTGGGACCACATCTCTTGTTTTCCCCCACACTTCTTTTGTGCTCTACCTCTTCCCGCGTGCTTTCCAGCAGATTAGAGCACAGTCGAGGCTTCTTTATTTGTTAAGTATAACAATCGAAAGCATTGTGTGACCAGTATGTATATAATCGTGGCTTGGGTCAAATTGCTTAACAATAACAACGCGGACTAGCATAGATTACAGAGTGGGACCCAGCCTAAATGTCCGCTAAAGCTGGCCTCGCTAATCACGTGCAGCTTTTCAGCGATACACTGAGAGCGCTGATCGGAGCTACACGACACACTACATAAAGGTAAATTCTCGGTTGGGGATCCGAAAGTAGTTGTTTAATCAGACATCTTACTCATGAATCACAACTTTGACTGTGAAGATGAGATTCAAGAAGTCACTGCGAATACGTGCATATATATACTGGCATGGTCTTCTTGCACTGCTGTTGCTTCTGCGTGCAGGTATGTGTTTATTTTCCCATATTATTTCATCTGGGTCACTTAAAAGTCCAGTTCAAACTTCTATGCTGTCCTGGTTGTGTAACTAGCGTGCGATTGGAGAATACACTTAGTACTACAAACAAGTTAGTATTCTTGAGACAGAGTTCTGTTTAACACTTTACCTTTGTACGATTTGGTCAAAGACGGATTGGTTTCCCAAGCGGAAATAACCAAAGCATACTCTGAGGAAAAAATATGTAATTTTCAAGACGACGTTCGTCGACATTCCTTGTTTCATTCGATCTGGCAGGAAAATTCCACTAATGCTTTCGATGATTTCGACTGAAGCGACTTTCAGCGTTTCAAATGCTGCACTCATTATGAACTAAAGGAAAAGACGTATCGATATTATTATATATCATATATATCAGGAAGTCCGTAGATATCAGTAGGATGGTTCCGGTGTCGAGTAGAGTGACATCTAGCGTATTTATTCGATGTTAATTAATACAGTAGAATCTCCCTATTTTCAACTTGGTTTGTCTCGAACTCCTAGCTGTAATCTCGATTTTTTTAGTGTTAATTTCACGATGTACTTTATGCAATTGTTTGATGGGACATCTGTGCGATATCAGTGCTAGAGCCCGAATGCTGTTGTTACCAGGTAATATACAGATTTAGCAAAGCCTAAAAGCGTAGCTCCTGATTCCAAAAATTAACCATAAAGGAAAAAAATATTTGTTTTTCTTGGATCAGAAACTCAAAATATGATCAATTATGAGCATGTAATTGTTCAGCGTGTGGTTTTGCTACTCTTTCCGGTTAAATTTTAACAAACTATACCCGCTATGAGCGTAACTTAAAGATTGTAAAAATTACCTACGCAGTACATCAGGGACATTCCAAGGGACAATTGTACAGGGAATATATCAGAAGGAAAGTCCACAACGCGCCAGAGGTTAACCACACCAAATTTTTGCCTTTACACGTACTCCCTCTTTCTTTCCCAGAGTAACAACCTGACTTGAGCCTGCGATCGAAAAACCAGTACCTGGTCAGCTGTTAACTTTTAAAAAAATCGTGACCTCAATGAGTTCTAAACCTGAACACGTGATATGGTCACATGATATTGGTCAGTGGATACCTTGTTTTGACAGCTGTCAATAAACCATAACACAGATAAGCAATATCAAAGATGCACCTGTGTTAATTTTTAGATCGATGGGTTACATCATTTTCGAAGGCATGGGGCTTCAATCACGCACAGGAACTCCCCCTATGATGAGATTCATTCCCTACTACTCAGGAACTGTTACTGGATTACATTTAATTATTACTTTTTTTAACTAAATAATGGCAAAAATTAAATTATAAGGAAGGAAGCAATATCAGGAAGCTATAAGTATTTTATATTTACTATACAACTTGGGTAACCTACTGAAAGGTTATGAGGCATTGGTACATTGGTCAGCCAAGCCAAGATAAATTTGAATTGACACATCAATAACATTACAGCAGAATGGATAAACAATAATTATATCCTATTAATATACTAACATAATTTACAAAACAAATTATACTGTACTACAGTTTGATCCCACTAATTCGAACTCGGCCATTTTGAATTCGGCGTTATTTTGAACTCAAAACCATATCCCTAATGGATTTGCACTCAAGTCAAATGCTATCAGCTATTTCAAACTATTTTTCGTTTCTCCTGAGGGTTCGAAATGGCAAGGTTCAACTGCATATAAAAACAAAATTGTGTGTGAAACTTTATTGGGTTATTTCTTCCAAAAAAAATAAAAATTATAAAAAATTTAGGGCGAAGAAATCCTTTCTCTTTCTTTTTGTTGTATTAAAATAGCATTTTATATATATAAGAATTTAGGATGAAAGGCCCAGTTCTCTGTAATAAAAATATCAACATCATTTACATGCATATAAAAAGTTTAGGGCAAAGAAGTTCTTGCCCCATCCAGTTTTCTGCTTTCATGTCCAGTTTGAGCACTCTACTGGGATGAGTCGTTACTGTTGCAATTGCGCATGCTCACTAGCCCGCTAGTTTGAGCACTCTGGTAATGGCTTAGATACTACCACTTGTGTAGTATTTGGGACGGCTTTTTAAGCTTAGCCTCCATCCTAGTCTTCAGCACTGCACTGATGAGGCCCAGAAGGCCGAAACAGTACTGTCTGCAGTTATATATAGATAGATAGATAGATAGATAGATAGATAGATACATATATATATATATATATATATATATATATATATATATATGTATATATATATATATATATATATATATATATATATATATATATATATATATATATATATATATAGGCAGAATAATATGGTTTTCCAAACGGTGACTTCCAGTAGAAGGATCAAAAGATACCGTGCTTCAATGTGAATTTTAGTTAAGTGTAAGATGAGGCGTCATGAAGCAAACTTCTAACTGTTCCGGCTTTTAATGTCGGAACAGTTATAAGTTTGCTTCATGACGCCTCATCTTACACTTAACTATATATATATATATATATATATATATATATATATAATTTGCATACATATTAAACATTTGGAGTGAAGAAGTTCTTGGCCTGCCCAGTTCTCTAAAACACAATACCATTTACATACAGATAAAAAGTTTAGGGCGAAGAAGTTCTGGTCCTGCCCAGTTTTCTGTAATAAAAATATCATTCAAATCCATATAAAAAGTTTAGGGCAAAGAAGTTCTCGCCCTGCCCAGTTCTTTGTAATAAAAATATCATTTACACACATTTATTATATGGCTCGTGTTTGCAGCCAGTATAACGCGTGCTCTGATTGACTAATTCTAGGGCATTATTCTCCCATAAAATAGGACAAGAATAACATTTCAAGTGAACGTTGTTTGTCGTCCATAAACAAGGAGAATGTAGAATTCTTTTAATATGCATTAGTTCACCTGTTTTGTGCAGTTGGTAACGATGAACGCATGGCCAGATAAGTGCTCCAATTAACAGATGGCTTTTTTGTTTTGATTTTGTTTTTTAGGCCATATAATCGACTACTTATTAACCTCGAACGTTCGATCTTTACGGGAAAATCTCAAACCTCAGCCTTGCCATATAATTCTACTTGTAACGCAATCACGCGATCAAATAAACAACAACTACATACAATATCTTAAGTAACCTTTCTTGTTTGCCGGAAATAGCAAAGCCACATCGAGAAGGGGGGCAACCGAAGGCGCACCCCGAAACGATGCGGCCCGCGGGGTGGGTGGGTGGGTAAATAACTAAGCTAGAACGCTGTCTGAATAGAACTGATGAGCTATCATATGATCAAGCATTAATGTCCATGAGAGGCAGACGAAGCGACCTTACTGACTTCGGCCTCGTGCGTAACTTTGTCGGGCACCCGCGCCAAAAACGGCCTCAATAGTCGCAAGTTCCTGTGCCATGTTAAGGGGCACGGTGGTCGGGAAGGATTTGTCCTGCTCCAACGTAGTGTTCCCAGAAACGGCAGCAGGTTTGTCGGAGGCTATAGCCGCGATTGCACGGCGAAGCAGCACTCTGTGGCCGACGGAGAGCTCCAGGTCGGCTATATCACGCTCAGATAGACCAACGGCAATCTCCTCACAAGTTATGTCGTGTTCTTTCAAAACCTCCAGCAAGCTAGCGGGGAGATCATTCTCCGCACCGAAAGAAGAGAGCCAGGGGCTTGATCCACTTACCTTCTTGGTGGATTTCTTACTTTTAGCGGGCATAGTGAAAGGTGAAAAAGACTAAAGAAAAACTGAATACTAAATAACTAAGCTAGAACGCTGTCTGAATAGAACTGATGAGCTATCATATGATCAAGCATTAATGTCCATGAGCGAGTTATTGAATAACCTACTTCATAAAATTAAATTATACCGCTATTGGCCAAATCCAATACCATACATTGACCTTACCGTCGCTCGATCGCAGGGTCTCGGTTTAAGATTTTCCTGTAAAGACATCATTCTCGGTTAAAGAAGTAGTTAATGAAACTATTAGAGCAGCAAAGAAGAAGGGGAAGCGAGAAGCAGAGGGAGGAGAGCGCTGTCACCAACTAAATTTTTTATATGTATGTAAATGATATTTTTATTACAGAGAAATGGACAGGGTGAGGATTTCTTCACCCTAAAGTATATATTAAATTATTTTAATTTACATTGTTCATTACTGAATATATCCCTTTGTACAAAATACCTCACTGTACATAAACCAAAGCCAGACATGTAAATTCCAAAAACCTCTCAAAAGGAAAATAGGGGCCATGTGCCCCCGACCAAATCAAATAGAAAATGAAAATCAAAGTAGAGCTTCATGTGTAGACAGGGTTTACATACATAATCTCGACATTTCAACTAAGCATTTCACCAAACCGAATTAACTGGACAAGAGGAAATTTAAATAAACACAATATGCATATATCACTGCATCTGAGAATCAAAGAGCAAATCCCGTTTTAATGAAGCCTGGATGACCGAAATTATCAACTAAAGGATACAAATTCAAAGTAAAGCCAAGAAATGCATTTACAAGCCTGAAAACGACACTCCAGAAGTTAAAAAACTTGGAGTGCTAAAGTTAAATAATTGTTCACGCTTAAGCATAGGTTTGAATATTATTTTTGCCGACGGCTTTGCAGTCATTTTATCTGCGGTGGCTTCACCAGCCTTTAACCCCCAAGCATTTCACTAAACCGAATAAATTGAACTAACAAAACGAGGAAATTCCATACTTTCTAAACACAATTTGCAGATCACCACAAACAAGCAAATTTTGTTGGCTTCGGCTTAAAATCGTTAATTGACCTTTCTTGGTTTCCAACAACAGAGGAGGAAATTTTAGCAGTCTATGAGGCGAGTAGGCTCGATTACCAGCCGCTGTTCGGGAAAGGAGCCTGCGCTCCTCCCCCGAACTTAAACCGGACTCGAGAAAGTGGCGGAAATCGAGCCTATGAGGTGAGCGCCTGTGAAAAAAAGATTCAGAACTCGCCTTGCAGTGTTTACAAATAAGCTTACAGTTTGATTAGTTTTAGACGTGAGGTTGTAGTCCGTGAGGTTAGCGAAAACTATTTGTTTTCAATATGCAACTTACAACAACTTCCACAAAGCGACTCAAGTGTTGTTATTTAGCGATGAGCCATATTAATACGAGGTGATTTAAAAAATTGTCTCGCAGCATGGCCTCAAGTCAGGAAGACTTTGAGTAACTACCTGTTGAAGATAAGGCAACTTGATAATTTGTATAGAAAACACTTGAAAACGCCACAACATTAGACCAGTCGCCTACCGCAAATTCGGCCACTGGCTAAGTCTTCCAGGCAGAAACTTGCAGCAAAAGTAGTGACGACCGAACTGAACTAATCTTTTCGATAGATCAACGAATCAACCATCTCTTCTGCTGTACATAGCGTACTGTAATATCTCTAAACACATTAACATCATGTGACTTTCCTTGCACGGCTGCACATCTCGACGCGCGAAATAACTTGGGAAGTTTTGTAGCCTCCTTTTTCAAGCTCTCGCCAGCTCTGCTTCATGGCATTGCTTGGTATTGTTTCATCTCCTTTCTCGCCGCCCTGACTCGCTCTAATTGACTAACAATAGTCGTTTCTACGCTTCGCGTATCCCAACCATGTCCCCAGGGCCTTCTCCTCGACGATTTTCAAAATGGCGGCTCGTCGATCCTGGTGAAGGCTGCGTCACGTGGTACAAAATCTCCAAAAAATCTTGGAGATTTTTTATCACGTGACATCTTGAGTAGACCAAAACAAAATGGCAGCCAAAGTCGCTTAGTTAAAGAACCTGTAGCGCTACGGTAGGTCAAATTATATCCAGAAATCAGAAATGTAGGCTGTCTGTTTGCACTGTTGGGTGATCAGCTTACATAAAGACTGTGCGTATTTGAAATAAAAAAGATTCTAGTTATTTTTTTTGTCGTGCTTTCAGTTTTTATGTAACTCTCAATTCTGATTGAGCTTAAGGTGGTATGGTACCCTAAAATATGGCGGTGTTCATGAAAAATTCAGTTTCTTGAAAACAAAAGATTTCCTGTAAGACCCCTGAACACTTGTCAAAAACGTTTTGAAACTATCTTGCCGAATTTGCCTCTAGACGAGTGTGAAATTTAAGGGAACTACACAGTGGTATAAGTTTTATTTACGTAGCAACGAGACCTAGTTGCACTAAATTTAATTATTTACCATTGAACTTAAAGTGCCACTAACCCGCCAATATTTTTTTTTCCTTTAATAAAATCTACTAGTTTCCCTGATTACTTCAGCGAAAAAATTATCTCGATTGATAAAATCCCTGCGTTTCTACAGGCGTTTTGAATACGTAACTTCTATGTTCAAGACCACGCAAAGTGGGATCTGGGCCGGGCTACTACTGACGTCACTTCGGGAACCGGGCTAAAACACACAAGAGACTTTTGACTGAGCTTCTAGGGCAGTCAAAACATTTTCGAGTTGTTTGTGATTCATATTTCATCGAAACTGGACAAGAACTTTGAGTGAAAGAACTGTATCATCTAGCATTACAATTCGGAGTTTAGCGACGATTTGGACGGCTGCGAAGTACATATTTTTTTCCATTTCGAAGTGCGGGTCGCCAGTCGAGATCGCCGTGTTGTATAATTATATTTAGGCCGGGATCGACAATTTGCCGGTCCATTTGGGTTATAAATTAAGGTACAAACAATGACTGAAGAGTTAGCTTACAGCTCTTAAAGAGTTATAAAGATGTCAATGAACACGAAGAGTTGGTAATTTGACTTTACGGAACGTACAAATTTCGGAGTGTCAAAACACTTTTACATTCAAATATTAATTTCCCCGAAGTACAAGTTAAAATGCGATGTAGTCGTATTCCACTCCTGTTTACTTCTCCAGATCAATGATTGAAAATAGTTTTAACATAAGAGATAAGCAGAGATGTCGGCAAACAATATTCGAAGGTGAGGTAACTTTTCGTTTCGTTATTGTCGACCGACCGTAGTATATGCATATTAGGGAGTTTAAGCAAATCGCTACGGCTGGCGCTGATACGGCTGCCGGCAGTAAATTTCCCCCAAAATGAGACACTGCGCGTGTACGTCGGTTGCATCCAGCCGTAGCGTGAAAACTGACTGCGCGAGTCGGCATTTTTGCCGTAGTGGCTACTACGTCGGGTTTATTTCGCTTCTCTGGCCCTTTTCAACGGACATCTCTGCATTTTAAGAATTCCATTGGATACTATATCCTTTAAAGTCAATTTAAGTCAAAGGTTGTGTCAAGGTTGCCTCTCATAAGCTTGTAAATCAGTATCCTGAATTTACGATAAGTTTTGGCAAAGGTGTTGGAATGGCGAAGTGGGTCAAGTAAAATATTCGTGTTGAGCACGAGGTTGTTTTTCTTTGGTTACGTTTGCTTTGAGGGTTTAGTCAAAATGTTTTATATCCGGATAACTATACGGTGCTATTTTGCTTCTTTGAGTATTGATATTTGTGTTCTTCATTTGATATTCTTTGAGATATTTGTCTCTGAAATTGTATATTTCATCCATGAAATTGTTATGGTACAAAGTGTATGGCATTCGCTTTCGCTCAGAAATAATCTGCATGTTCGTCCCAGGAAGGCGAATAATGGCCGTTGTCCTTTGACCGAAGCCATTTGGCTGAGAGAAACTAAGTAAAAGAGATTTTAAACCCCTCAGCCGATGTTTCTTTCATCTTTGTATTTCGCTTTGCTTGCTAAACATAAAATTTGGCAAGCCACTGAGACGTACTCTCCCCAGACCTTTTCGGTCACGGCAGCCGTGGTAGCACCAGCCGTAGTGATTTGCTTAAACTTCCTATTCAATTACTGTGTACTAACATAAGCTACGCAAATTTGCATATTCCGTACTCGTGAAATCATGGAAAATCCTTCGACAAGATCTGGAAAAGAGGTTCAGCATACTTTCAGTTAAATGAATACATTTCTACTTCACTGTTATTTTGAATGAAATGTCCATTTTACGCACGCTAATAACCTGGAAGTCCTCGACTTAGTAGTTTGCGTTTTGGTTGACTGACAAGCGCATTCTTCTTTCAGCACAACAATCTCCGTCGGTAGCTATAGAGTCGAATCTTAATCGTTTGTTTCACTTTCCTGATATATTTATAAATGCTTGATCCATTCTAAGTTTGTAATTTAGATGTATTTCGTTCCTCAAAGACGAAGCTCAAAGAGCAAAACAATTCTCTATTCGGAATGGCCATTGAGAAACACGGCCAGATTACAGGCGACCTCCGGTGCGCGTGTGTTATTAAAATCCACAAATACATAGCTAGTTCACCAGTTCGAAGCCTCAACAATCTTCTTCGAGTCGTTGTAGAACGTAGGTTTCGTTTACTATTCGTTTAGACAAGTCTCTATTTCAAAACGCGATGCGTTTAATTTACCGTGTAATTTCGTCACCTATAGTTTCGTCTGGGACTCGGAGGATCGTTTGCGCTCGAAATAGTCAGATGACTTCCAGCTTATCCCAAATTCGTGTCTTATGCAATACCTTGACAATTTCAAGCTTTCCACTAGAGATAGAGAAGAATATACAGGCCATGAAAATCTCTAGCTTTTTACAATACCGGCGAACCCGAGATCGAAGAAATCCTCAATGGCTCCCCAGCTTTAGCTTCGCGCAGATCAGCCCACTTCTTTGGTCTTTTTCTCGTTTCTAGTAGAGTTTCATCGAGATAGAGGTATTGAATAAAGAGGAATACTCTATTCTACGCATCCTGTATTGCTACAGCCTCCAACAACATATCTTCCTTGCATTCTGCAACGATTTTGACACACACTATTGGATGTTCGCATACATTCTTCTCAGAAACAAAATATTGTTATTCCCGAAGTGACGTCAAAAGCCAACTCGTCTCATTCTCCGCTATTCCTCGGTCGTGAACATGGAAAAGGGCAAATTTGCAAACTTTAAAAGTTCATAGAAAATTAACAAAAATAGCTACAATGATAATTTTTTCGCAGTGGTGATCAGGAGAAAAAGGAAATTTATATTCGTGAAAAAAATTTTGGGGTTAGTGGCACTTTAAGCCAATAATTTTACTTCTATCTACCCGAATGGCCATTCTTGTTGCGCAATGTTTTAAATCCTGTTGATTATTTAAGCCCTTTTTGAGTAAAGATAACCTGAAATCAAACCTGGTCTAGTAAATATTTTTTGCCTGAGCTATGTCTTGTACATTTCCTTTCCAAATGAAGTATATGCATACATGTATGAATGGCTGAATGCATGTAACTGAGAATGAGTTGATCACAAGAAATTAGTTATAGTTGTTAATTGTTCACTGGCATAAAATTTAAATAAATAGTACATGTACCTTAAAAGCAGCGAAAAGTACTTTATTGTTCCAACTTTATATTGACCCGTCACAACAAATCATTTTGATTCTCATTCTTGCCGAGTTAATTTCATTTTTAATGCTATAACACTGATCAGCCCTCAAGAACTGTTTTGGATTTGCGTGTACATTTTCAGAGTAAAGCTGTTGGCACCAACTGCAAGAAGAAACATTCTAAGATAAACAAAAGTTGTTACCCCCATACAGTAGTGCAGTAGTTTTTGTATTTGCGTTTCTCCAACCAGGAGAAGAGCAGCCTCTCCCTTGTTATGGATGAAAATAATGGAATTATGGAATTGATACTGCCTTTACCTTAGGAAAAGGTCCCAAAGATCCATCAGCATTGAGTTAACAATGGGCTTTACTTGTCATAATCTGAATATGCACTTGAACTTGACTAAGCATGTCTTCTCTTACTTTCCAATTGTGAGTAATTATTTATAATGAAAAAAAATAATTTTTTCCTTCATCAATGCCTTTTTTTGTTGTTGTTGTTTTTTTCTTAAAATTATTGAATTTTGTTGTTTTAATCCTTCGTACAAACATTTTATTTTAAATTCGATGCATCAGCTATTTAAGCTAGGAGCCTAGCAAGGTGAAGCTCCAGATCATCGAGTATAAATAAAATATGCTGTTATGTTGTGTTCTGGTTGTGTTGAGAAATCACATCAATTATCCTCTACTGATTAGCGATATGCAACAGTGGCGGATCCAGACCTGGAGCTAAGGGGGGGCGGGGGGGGGAGGAGGGGGCGGTTGTTGTTGTTTTTTTTTTTTGCTTGCCCTGCCGGCTTTTCTTTTTTCTGCGATTCTTTTATACCCAAAATAAGGGAGGGCCGCCCCCCCCCCCCGTCCCCCTCCCCTAGATCCGCCACTGTGCTTTTTTTGTGACAACCTATTCAAGTCCAATGATTGCCTTATCGTACAAAAGGACGCTTGCTTCTGAAGTTTTAAGGTGGTTATTTTAGTTGGCAGCCTTGGAATATTCATGATCCCTTTTCAAACCCATGCCAATTATTCCTCAATTTCTGTAGAACAGAGGAAATCATAGCTATGACAGTTGTCTGGATGTGCAATGTTAAATATATAACACAGATTTTTACAACTTCATTTCTCCTTTACTCCTTAGAGATGTATAACTAGACAAACTACAAATGTTTGCCCACGTTCTTCCAGGCAAATAATGCATCTTGAGTATAAAAATGGCAACGACGCATTAGCCATCTGCACGGATAATGCGCCCTCCAGTATGAAAATGGCCGACGTATATCAAACACATGGGAGAGTGTTTCAGCACATACCAAACACCTTAAATTGCATCACAAATACAGGGTTATGCTGTGCTATAATTTGGACTCTTTTCTCAGTGTCTGGAAAATGTGTTGCATCTCTGTCGTGGTTGTTATGATCACGAGATAGACGTCACTGTTGACACTGGTATGATTCCCTGTTTACCTGACTTGTAGAAAAATCAAAAAACAAAAAAATCAACAATTAACTCAAGAACTGCGAGGAAAAATCACTACCCAGCAGTAATTCTGTATACAATGAATTTTGTGAAACAAATGGTATATTCAATATAATAAAAGAGTTAAAGTATTGTAAAGTAGCACAAGCAGTACATAGATTATCTATTTCTGTTGTCTTCATATGGTAAGTAAGATTCTCTTGAAAATTTGTCATCACCCATAAACCTTTTTCATAACAGCTTTAATTGGCCCTTTCCAGCGCTAAGATGGTAATTAAAGGCAATTTATCCACAGCACTTTTTGACATCCATACAGAGGTACTTAAATCCTCAGATCTCGCTTCTCCAATGGGGAGGCCAGAGGAGGCCAGACTGGAAAAAGGCAATAAATTCAAATCGCTTCCCCTGTATTTATTTGTAAATTAGATCTTTCTGAAAATATCATAAATATTAATGATCTCCATCACCTACACTCTTTTTATAAGAACATATTTTATAAGAACATCAAGGCGCAAATTTGCAAAATTTTAAGAATAAACCTGAGGCTGAGTCTGAGATTTTGAAAAGAATATAATTTTGTGTTGAAAATTCGTAAATACAATACTAAAAAAGCAACAATAACAGCACTAGCCATACATTTGACGCCAGCGCTAATAACATTTCTGCAAGACGTTATGTGCATTGTTTCGAGGCGGAAATCTTTAATGCCTGCAGGCTGGTTCTAAAATTACTTCAATACCATCCAGACACCAAATACATTTGACAACAGAAATTTCATAAGCTAAAATCTAAGAAATTATATTTACAAGAATATTTTCAACCTAAAATCGGCAGAAAAATAAAATTATTCAGCCTCAGCCGAAAAAACAATGTATATTATCATTATTATTAGAAAAAGAGTGTATTTCAAATAAGATTTGAAATAAACCTGAACCGGTCTAATACAGACGGTAAGTCTATTTTTAAGGAATACGTTTCCGGACACAAGAAAAAAGAAGCGATTTTCCGTAGAAAAAACAAGGGTCAGTAAAGAGCAAAAGCTCCTTTTAGATTTGAAATTCGAACAGATAAACAACCGCGTCCAACTCTCTTATCCCGCTCTACTTTGTTTCCGTACGCAGAAAATCCAATTGTGCATGAATATAGGACAGCAGCAGTGGCAACCTAAAGCTAAAGGAGGGCGGGGCGGTATCCGCCACTGAGCAAAAACAGCACAAAAGACCACTTGTGGCGAGCCGCAGCTCGCTGGCTGTCGCATTTCTGTATTATACTTCATAATTAAATGCTCGTTAAATGTTATGTTTTCCCGCGCTTATTTCCACTTCTATGGTATAGATTACATCTTTTAAATTAAAATCTAATGGAAAAGATTCACCTTTCGAATCGAATCCTATAAGATCTTTCTCATTTGTATAAACACTCGCCGCGTCCGCCATATTTCCTTAGGATGACTGTATTCAAACCAATCAGCCTGTTCGTATGAATGGGCCAATCAGCAAGGGTGTTAGTTCAGCGTAGCCAAGGGTCTTCTCCCGACGAGCCGCCATTTTGAAAATCGTCGAGGAGAAGGCCCTAGGGACGAGGTTGCGCATATCCACGACTAAAACGATGTTTTTGCGCAGGTAAAGGACACTTCTTGACAATAGTCGGTTTCTTAATTACACGGGTGCATGATTTACCCCATCCTCGTTCCTAGGCTCTCTCACCTCTGCCTCTCTTGGTCGTTTTGAAAGATCCTGGTTGCGGCTGGTCACGTGACCACCTGTGACACAAACTTTTCCACGGGGGTAGAGTCAACAAATAATTTTTGTCGATCTCAACTGAAGCGAAAGAAAGGCCATCGCTTGTCATCGCTATATTAAACCACACACGGGCAAATACACCTTTGAATTCTCCAGTCTTATTCTAAGCTTCACACAGGTCAAACAAAAACAAACATTATATGCAGCACATATAATGTCATTTTATATCGAGCCATTTTCTTGACTGTTGGTAATAGACGTCAAGGTTATTTGGGTGGAGCAGGAATGGCAGATCACTTAGGAACCTCCAATCAGATGAAAGTGGGCGGGCGCACTGATATTACTCAGATCGCGTGCACTGTTAATTTTGGCCTCCTCGCCATTCAACGGCAACGCCAGGCTTAACAGAACTTTCAGGTTTCTTAGGCAAGTACAATAGTTCTCTTTTCCCTTTCTTTGTCCGTTTGTTAACCTGCTGAGTGGGATTTAGATTCTGCCGTTTAACTTTTGCTATGGGAAAGCACGTTTTCTAATTTTGGGCCATTCCTTTATTCGTCGCCTTCACGACCTAATCGTTCACTGACGGGATCATCAGTACACTAAAAAGTTTGGCGTAACGACACCAGACTTCATTTGCAAATGGCACGGTGTCGGCGGTCGAACGATCGCCAAGGTTTTAAAATATGATTTGAGTGTCATTAAGGGACAAATGACTTGGTCGATTCCTTCCCCCTTACTGTGGGTTCTTCTCTTGAACATCTAGCTACCTTACCGCACGACGAGTATAAGGTGGACCTGATTTGTGTCTGCCAAACCCTCCGTCGTTCCTCGTCCAACGTTTCATTTAACAAGAATGTTGGATTATTGACTAAATACCTAAAAACGGTACTCGAACCTGTCCCATACGCATCCTTTTGGTCTCACAGGGGGTTTTGGCAAACAAAGAGTTCATTTTTGTGTCGTGATGACGTTCACTTGAATGGTGGGGGGCAACATAAATTATATCGCAGTCTACGAGGGGCAGTACTCAAATGCTTGCGTTTACTGGATGATATTTAGCTACCAATTCTTTATATAAGCTGGTCACCAGTTCCGTGATTCATTTTCATGGCTTTTATTGCTGTGTTGCGTCCGCAGCTGTTTGTACTTCCATTGGAAGTTTATCTTACCGACATGGACAATCTGGACTATGCCCTTATCTTGTCGGCTGTCTTTAATGTCACTATTACGTTAATGGGGTGCATGCTACTTTTCTTAATTTTAATGGCAGCGTGTTATTTTTATACATTCCTGCCTTTGATTGCTGCCCCCTGATTGACGCACGTATTGTTATTTTTGCCATGATAGCAGGACTTTTCCATTAAGTGTACAACCCTCTTCCGGCCGCTTATCGCGTGCCCAATGCACTTGGTTAATGTCCTTGCTCTGTTTTGTGTTTAATCCGGAACTTGGTCTTCGACCTGCTTAAAACATATTTGGTTTTTGATTCTGGACTTATGTGTCCTTGCATTGTTCCGCGCATTAGCATTTTAGTTCCGCCCTCTCGTTTCTCTCCGGGACATTCTCGACCCCCCCTTTATTGATTTTCGCATCCTAATTTGAATATATATTACACTTTCTGCAAAGCTATGTCCTCTCGTAAACGCCCGACTAGCAACGCTACACGTGGTCGCCCTAAGCGTGCCCGACCGATTCCCCCGACATCGACAGCAACAACTGGCCCGCCTAGCACAGGCGTCAATATGGAGGCGCTGACGGCCTCTATCACAGCCGCGGTAACCAGTGCAGTACAGGCCGCCATGCAGACACAAAAGCCGCCTACAAATGAGACCCCAGCCAGCGCTAGCGAAAGCACTGCCGTGTCGGTGGAAGGGGCGGTCTCCGACCAGTTGGCATTGATAACATCCCCTACGGCAGGTACAACAAAGCGCGACTCCTCTGGGGCGTCTTCTACCTTAGAAAATTCAGGAAAACTAGTTTTTTCAAGCCTTGCCCTCGAGTTGGGAGGAGGTGTTACGGAAAAGATTAAGGCCAAAGTTTGGGTTAATGAGTACGTAAACTTCGGTCTTCTACTATCAGTAGCCCCAAGTCCTGACCGCTACTCCATCTCGATCAATACTTCTACTCCCAGCTTGGGCGCTCAGCTCACCCTTGAACCCTCTGAGCCTCCGAAAAAGATCACAAATATTAATCAATGGATCTCTGCGTTTAATACTTTCGTCGCAATATACGTAGTCAGATTTCCTCACGCGGCACCTAAACTAATGAAATATTGTGAAATCGTCAGAGATATAGCCGCCAAATTCGGTGATTGGGTATTTTACGACGAGCAATTTCGCCTTCTCCGGCAAACTGCTCCTAACACGTATCCTTGGGATGCAGTACACTGGGAGCTCTGGCTAAAGGTGACATTTCGTGGACGACAAACGTCCTCAATCGGTGACAGGCCCCAAGGCACTCGACCACGATCCCACCAGTCGCCATTTCCAAAAGGAACATGTTGAGCTTTTCAGTCGGGCCGATTCTGCGGAGGGGGATGCAAATTCGACCATAAATGCTACAAATGCGGAGCAAAACACCCCGCCACACGTTGCATTGCCGAGGGTCAAAAGCGCGCCCAATCCCCCTCCCAAGTTCCATCACAGAACTCCACAGCCGATAACGCCCGTAAAGGTCGATCGACTTGAGGAGCTCTTAGAAGGTTACCCCTTTCAGTTAAAAGTTTATCTCATACGCGGTTTTAATCTTGGTTTTCGTATCCACTTCGAGGGGGAGAGACGCGTTTTTGAACCTCCCAATTTAAAGAGTGCCATAGCGCAGCCGGATATTATTCGCGATAAAATCGACAAAGAAAATAACGCGGGTCGAATAGCCGGTCCTTTCCAGAGTCCACCTTTCCCTGACATGTTTTGCTCACCTTTAGGCATAGTTCCCAAGAAAAACCCTTCGGAATTCAGATTAATCCATCACTTGTCCTTTCCTCGGGGTTCCTCTATCAATGACTCTATCCCTAGCGAAGTTTCTTCCGTTGTGTATGCAACCATCAACGACGCTATATGCGTGCTCAAACGCATGGGGTGGGTTTGCTTTATGGCCAAAACTGATATAAAATCGGCTTTTCGGATTATCCCAGTCCACCCCGACGATCATCCTTTGCTAGGCATGACATGGGAAAACCTTTACTATTATGATCGTTGTCTGCCAATGGGCTGCTCCTCTTCTTGTGCCATCTTCGAAGCATTTAGCACCGCACTGGAATGGATCGCTATACATCGTCTGGGGACCTCCAGCGTACTGCATATCCTGGACGATTTTCTATGTCACTTTAAACATAACACCAGCAACCGGCCGGTGGACATAATTATTGTACGCGACCCTGCTTCTCCATTTTGCCCAGTGCAGACGATGCTCGATTACTGCAAACTAAGGCTGTTTTCGCCAGGTCCGCTGTTCTGCCTGCACAACCGTCCCGTCACCATCCCGTCCCGTCACCGTCAACTCAGTTCAATGCTCAACTTCGCTCTTGCCTATCGTTTTGTGCTCTTGATTCGAGCCGATACAAAAGCCACAGCTTTCGCATCGGGGCTGGCTGTCACGCTGCTGACCTAGGTTTCTCCGATTCTCAGATCAGGGCTCTTGGTCGCTGGAAGTTCGATGCATTTAAGCTATATATCCGAAACGACACCCTTGCCGCTAATTAACTTTCTTATCGTCCTAGTCGGTGCGTAGGTGCTGTTTATTGATGAAATATTTACTGTAGTGTAACGTAGTGTCTCTAATGGCATGGACACACCAGTCAGTCATGAGCTGTGGCACTGTTCATGCCTATAGTTATACGTATCCCTTTAGTAGCGTTACGTACTTAACACGCCAGTCAGTTATGAGCTGTGGCACTATTCTTGCTTGTAGCCTTAAGTTGCTGTAGTTGAAGTGTGATTAACATGCCGGGCAGTCAGAAGCTGCGGCTCGTTAATTACGCGTATCCACAGTACAGATCTACAATAACAAGTTGACACGTCATGTCTTCGGAGGTCAGACTTGGGCTGCTTCAAGACTTGGCATACTTGGGTTTTATTAGAAGCACTTTTTACATTATTCTGATATTTAACCGGATAAAAGAATCGGTAAAATCATTTTTCCATCGTCGGCTGGGTTCTGCTCTCGTCTTGGTGGGGCGGCCACATTGTGTGGCTTGTGGCGGTTTTTTCGTGCCCCACCTTTGCTGAAGATATCATCAAATGCTTGTTATTTTAAGATAGGATATTTGAGAAAAATAAACGTCACGCTAGTGGCCTTATTTACGCCAGAAAGTTGTTTGCTCACGGTGTCTGCTTAACTTATTAAACGTGCTTCAGCAAACGAGCGCGATGAGAGCAGTCCCCAAACCCTTCCGAGGAGTAAAATGGAACGAGATAAAAACAAACATTATATGCAGCATATATAATGTCATTTTATATCGAGCCATTTTCTTGACTGTTGGTAATAGACGTCAAGGTTATTTGGGTGGAGCAGGAATGGCAGATCACTTAGGAACCTCCAATCGGATGAAAGTGGGCGGGCGCACTGATATTACTTAGATCGCGTGCACTGTTAATTTCGGCCTCCTCGCCATTCAACGGCAACGCCAGGCTTAACAGAACTTTCAGGTTTCCCTCCACCTCCCCTGCTCCAGCCAAATACCTTGTGAGCTGATTGTCCATATGGCGGTTTTTTCGTGCCCCACCTTTGCTGAAGATATCATCAAATGCTTGTTATTTTAAGATAGGATATTTGAGAAAAATAAACGTCACGCTAGTGGCCTTATTTACGCCAGAAAGTTGTTTGCTCACGGTGTCTGCTTAACTTATTAAACGTGCTTCAGCAAACGAGCGCGACGAGAGCAGTCCCCAAACCCTTCCGAGGAGTAAAATGGAACGAGATAAAATATATTTATATATCTCCAGCGTATTGAAGTATTACTCTGATTTCAATTCCAGGCGGTCGAATCACTAAGAAGTAAAACTGTTTCGCTGTTTCATGTTGCCTGAATTAACCTCACAGCACATTGTTTGAGATATGTCCAGGATTGAACGCTAATGAGATTCACATTCCTTATGATAAGCTTCACAAAGTGTCCACATTGGTAAAAAGTCACCAAAACACACACAATTCTGTCAAACATGAAGTAATATGAAAATGTCAAATAACCCTGCCAAATATGAAGTACTAATTAAACAGTACTTGCGTTCAATCCTGGACATAAGTGCAAAACTGTAAATCATTTTACATTGCTGTAAATCGATATCAAATGCAAGTCAAAATAATCTGCTAATCGGCCGTGCATGTGGCAGAAAAACTTTTTTTACATCGAAAATACCGCACAAAGAAGAAAATAAATTACCTCCGAATTCAAAGATTCAAGAGACTGATCCACTGGTTTCACTTCGATTCGGTAAGTGACGTTTTACAAGTGCTCACCGTCAAAAAGTTTATGCTCCATTCGGATGCCGAATTTCTTTGACAACGAAAGTCTTCTATATTTTGGAGACGGCAGAAATAATGTAGCATTCTTCAACGGCAAAATTCCACATCAAACCCCGATAAAGTGGGTAGTTTTTAGCGACTGCTCGAGGTTTTGCAACCCACAAAATTTGCTACTGCAACAATTAAAACACTCTGCCACCCCTCCCGCCCAGCAAATCTTTTTACCACCCAGATTCTGGGTGGTCACGTGACCAGCCGCAATTAGGGTCTAGAAGAGCGAGCCTGGGAACGAGGTTGGATTTACTGTGTAAAAGAAACGGAATAAGCTTACATTCCTAGCACATCCCTAGAAAAGACTTAACAACAATTCGCAGTAAGTTCAAAGAACTGTTCCTTACCGTTTAGGTCTTCTGTAACACATGATACGCTCCGATGGTAAACGATTTTGCTTTCAAGATCTACATATCTGAGCACCACGCGATGCGAAAAACAAAATCGCGGTTAGCGAGACTGGTGAGCGGTCGCTAAGCACTTGTGAAAGTAACCGCTGCCACGCAATCTGGTTGACCTGCAGCCACATCTTTATAGCAGAGACAGCATAATTATTTCAAATTACTGTAACTCGTAAATTTCTATTTTTTTTTATTTTTTTATTGTATTTATTTATAGTGTGTGGACTAAAATTTGTCTCGTCCTATAATAACAAGAAGGTGACTGGAGTTCTGGGATCCTCTGTTAATTTCACTTGGGCCTTCAGTGGAGGTAATGTGGACCTAGTTCAGTGGGGAACAAAAAAGGATGGAGTTTTTGTCTTTCAACAACTTCTAGTAATTGTAACTAAGGACACCACAACTATCACAAATACAGATCCTCCTTACAGTGGACGTGTGAGTGGAGTCTGGAACGGTAGTAGCCCTGGACGGGCCACGTTCTCACTGAACGCAATCCAGAAAGCAGATGAAAGGTCTTATATGTGCAACCTTGCAACTAAACGTCTTGGTGTACCTGTTTTTGATTTGGTTCGATTGCTTGTTGTAGGTGAGTAAACAATGGTAGCTTTCCTTCTTTTATAACTCAATGTACCAATTTCTCTCCTTAGCGCAGCATTTTATTTATTTGTTTTTTTCAATTGTGGGTTAGGACTAAAGGGCTTTACATTGATGAAAAAGAGGTTTCAATAGAAGGCAACTGCTATATATAGTTATATAGTGTGACACCACTGAGTACGTTGCTCTTTATCAGCGCATTGCATCCAAACGTAACATCTCGATTTAAACCATGTAAACGGCAAACAAACAAGGTCTCGAAAGGATATGACAAGTCTGTAACGTCTTAGTGTTCACTAATAAAACAATATCTATGCAGGTCAATATGCCGTTGTTGTCTTGAAAGTTGGCAACCAATGTACCAATAACAGGAATAGCTTTTCATTTAAAATACGCATGGAAATTTACAAGGAAATTAAGCTTCAGAAGTTGGTCGCGAAATAATGCTTGATCTTTTCTTAAGGCTAAATTTTACGCAGATTCCGTTTACGCTTGAGTTTAGAGATGATATGTATCAGGTGATATCTCAAGCACGAAATACCGTGTTTGACCACATTTCAAAACACTGAGAGGAGAATTGAAAATACGACGCGCAGCGGAGTTTTCTTTGACGGACTTCCAGGTGTTTGGAAATGTCGTTAAGCACGGTTACACTGGTTTACTGTAAGAAAATTTATTTTTCAAAGCATCCATCTCTAACTTTCGATGCTTTCACGGCTTTGTGGAGGACGTACTTCTGACTTCTGACTAGGTTATAAGTTGGTGAGACTGATGACATCCGAGTCTTACCCCCTGGAGGAGTATGTTCCTTGTGGTAACGTCTTAGGTATGCCCTCTGACGCAGTCCAACAGTTTCTTTAGAAGCGACATAACTTTGTTCCGTTCCACCATTGCATTATTGTACAGCAAGACAGACATACAGGCGGACAGACAGACAGACAGACAGACAAACAACATTCATTTAAGCATTGCGAACAACAAGATATATGTACCTCAGTTACTATAATAACAGCAAAGTGTGCCTTGGCTATAATCCGCTGTTCAAATATTATAGATGCTCTCTTAGACCCAATTCTTACTATTCTTCGATTATCGTTTGTACCGTGTGCACAAAGATGGAGAACAGATAATTTAACTTTTCAGACCTGCCCACGATAAAAGAAGCATCTTCATCAAATGACAAGTCTTGGATTGGTCAGACAGTGAGGTTTAAGTGTGTGTCAGATAGTGTTCCTACACCAACACTCACCTGGTACAAACCTGATGGAAGTCAAATAAACAGCGTTACAGCTACACAGAACATAGTGGATGTGCAGATGAACGGGGATAAGGATTTTGGTGATTACAAGTGCGTTGCTGGCAATGGACTCACTCCTGCTGATTTCAAGATAGTGAAAACAGAACAGATAAGTACGTCCTTTTTGTTGTAGGTTCAAAATGACCTGTTTTGTGCTACCATGTGATTTCTTTAGTAGTTATCAAATTAGCTTCTAATACTACTGATGGTTTTTCTTGCTATAACAGGACGAGCTCTGAATGACTTAGCCAAATTCCATCATCCAATCAACAGTAAGGTTAACTTAAAAAATCAGCTGAAGATTCGCTCTGTTCCTTGAACTGGCAATAGAGCTGTACAGAATGATTCTGACGTTGTTTAAAAACTCTTGGGTTAAAGTCTTACCTGTCTAAGTAAATTTTGCTTTAGAAAGGAATAGGCCTTTTGCAAAAGTTGGTCACATGATCGCTAATTTCTAAACAATGTGATATTCACGACGTGAGTTTCAGAATAGGAAAGGGCAAGTTATAAATAGACAGAACACCAATTTTCATACCAATGCTATGTTAGGTAGGGATTTAATGACGTTTTAAGAGGCCCTGCGCCTAAGAAACGACCGATGATTTCCGGCTAAAAAATAAAATCGGCCGACTTTTATCTCCCAAGTAGTGGTTACCGAATACTATTTAAAAATGAATTTCTTTTGTTTCAGTTTCGCTTTAAACCAAAAATATCGAGCCGCAAACTTTTTCCGTCTGATAGCAGCAAAATCAGGGCGAAAATAAGCGCCCGCAAAAAACTGTTCAGAAATTACTATCGCAACGCAAAATAATTAATGAGAAAACTACACAGTGTTGAAGAAAAAGGCCTTTTAATGCAATATCATTCGATAAACATCAAAAAACTGCCGAAGCGATTAACAAATAAAGTTTCAAATATTGTATACTAAATTAGATGGAGCGTTGGAGCTGATTTTAAGATAATTATTTTTCCAAAAGTTCAACGCTTTTGAAAGCAATCCCAGTGATGAATCAGACATTGGAAGGATATACATCACGTTCCTGGAAAAACATTTTTCGGCCAAAGTATATTGACCTTGTACAAAGCGTTCAAAGTTACCGTGCTTACCGTTATCCTACTGCTTCGGCGAAACACTTCTCTTTTGCCAATACGGCCGTGGATAGCGTGTTAAACGCCACTTTAAACCTTGCCAGGCATTCAAAGACAATTCTAAGTAGAAGGACGTAGAATTAAAAGAGAAAGGAAGATGAAAAATACGCAGAAAAAGAAAATAACTCGAAATTACCATCTGCTAATGAAAGTTGAATCTGGAAAGTGTCGTGGCGTGACAGCGGCCATTGACGTCATTTGTATAAAATAGCAGTGGAATCCAAACGAATGCACAAATAGGAAAACAAATTTTTCCGGCCAGAAAACGTTTATTGGAACAATGTTATGTTATTTTTTACAAATGATGGTCACTGAAAAAGAAAAACTTCCCCAACCGCCACACCGTTTTGGCCGCAGCGTGATCTGAGTTATGGGGTCACGACTCGATCCCTGGCCGCTGACCGCCCGAAGGACATTGCAGACTCGTTTTCCCACGCTCTTACGACTTGACGTAACAAATGACGTCAATGGCCGCTGTCACGCGACGACATTTTCCAGATTCAACTTTCGTTAGCAGATGGTAATTTCGAGTTATTTCTTTTTCTGCGTATTTTTCATCTTCCTTTCTCTTTCAATTCTACATCCTTCTACTCAGGATGGTCTTTCAATGCCTAGCAAGGTTTAAAGTGGCGTTTACCACGCTATCCACGGCCGTATAGGCCCTTTGCAGCTAAGCTATCACGTGACCTACTTTTCATAAAATTATGGGCTATAACTTAACGAATGCCAAATGGAAAAAGCATGTCGAAAATATCAAAATGGCCAAGTTTGAGGCCCCCATCATCAGAAAGTGAGATTTTATGATGGTCTGAATTTTTGAAAGAATCAGAAGATTTGTATGGGAAAATGTTGCTGGAGAGCAAGACCTTGCTCTCCAGCAACATTTTCCATACGAATCCTCTAAATTTTCCAAAAATTCAAACTATGGTATAAACTTACTCGTTTTTTCCTAGGGCCTCAAACTTGGCCATTTTGGTATTTTCGATGCGCTCTTTCCATTTCTGGCATTCTTTTAGTTATAGCCCATAATACAAAAACTTTTTAGGAAAAATTTGGTCACGTGACCCCAGCTGCAAAGGGCCTATTGGCAAAAGAGAGGTGTTTCGCTGAAGTAGCAGGATAACGGCAAACACGGTAACTTTGAACGCTCTGTACAAGGTCAATATACTTTGGCCGGAAAACGTTTTTCCAGAAACGTGATGTGTATCCCTCCAATGTCCAATTCGTCACTGTGATTGCTTTCAAAAGCGTTGAACTTTTGAGAAATAATTATTTTAAAATCAGCTCCAACGCTCCATCTAATTTAGTATGCAATATTTGAAACTTTATTTGTTAATCGCTTCGGCAGTTTTTTGATGTTTATCGAATGATATTGCATTAATAGGCCTTTTTCTTCAACACTGTGTAGTTTTCTCATTATTTTGCGTTGCGATAGTAATTTCTGAACAGTTTTTTGCGGGCGCTTATTTTCGCCCTGATTTTGCTGCTACCAGACGGAAAAAGTTTGCGGCTCAATATTTTTGGTTTAAAGCGAAACTGAAACAAACGAAATTCATTTTTAAATAGTATTCGGTAACCTCTGCTTGGGAGATAAAAATCGGCCGATTTTATTTTTTAGCCGGAAATCATCGGTCGTTTCTTAGGCGCAGGGCCTCTTAATTACTGCAGAAATGAGAGGGTTTTGTATGGAAGCGAAGAAGCTTTGCAACCCAGAAACCTTTTCGGTTATAAGAAGTAAATTTCAGCACAAATCCGGCAATCGTGGCCACGGTTAGCTTTTGGAAATGTTCAATATAAGGATAGAAATCCGTGTACGTGAAAAACCACGTAGGGGCCAAACCACCCCCCTAATGTTTCATGAAGGCTATATTTGCTTGGTTTATATATTTCTGAACCAAGTTTGGCAGATGAGCTGTCTTTGTTCTCCAGTTAATTTTAATTTGGAAGTTGTGACAAAATGTCAGATTATGACGTCATAATTGATGACGTCACCAAAACATCCTATAATTTTTTGTAAAATCTGATAAAAAGATTACGTCATTGGAAAGGCCTTGACTTGAGGAGTAAAATGCCGGAAACCGTTTTTTGCTATGATGATTATTTTTCGAGATATGGTAAGTCAAAATTTTTTTGTTGTCCCCCCCCGGAATTTGCTTAACCATACTGTCCTTCTTAGGTCAGTCTCCCTGGTTTATTTTTTTCAGTTTTATTCTAGGAAGGCTAATAATCTAGAAAAATAGAAAGCTTGATGTTGTCAAAAATCGTATGGTTTTAGAAATTTGATTTTCGGCTTTGTTAGGATGGTATTAACAGTAAAAAAACGGTTGACGTCACAGGTTATGACGTAACGAAACTAATTTTAACGCAATAACACTAGAGGGGTAATTTTTTATTCCGATTTTCTTCTTTATCTTTGCTTTAGTCATCTGGCACATCACATGTGCAACATAGCTGCATTTGCTGGAACAAAATTACGGCTCCAATTTGGGGATTTTTCCCAAGGGGGGGACCCCATATTTTACAGAGCTTTTTTTCATATTTAAAAATGCCATATTTCATTTAATTTTTGTGATATGGACAAAATTTTTTTAGGTTTCAACTCCCCGTGATGTGCTCTTTTGAACACATTGTAAAAACTATGCATATTAAAAACTTCAAAAGTGGCAAAAAACATGACGTCACCACTGTGACGTCACAACTTTGACATTTACTGACATTTTTCACGTAAATATAATTGGCAATAGGTCTCCTGCTCATCTGCCAAGTTTGGTGTAGAAAGAGTCAATACTCTTTAAGTAATGCGAAATAATGTGAAATACCCAAGAACTGACGAAACATTTGGGGGGTGGTTTGGCCCCTACGTGAACGGTCATACCGCCGGAAGCTCAGATTTCCCTCCGCAAGAACACGACAATTTTACACTTTTTGGCCTCTCGCTTCACAGACCTTGAAATCGCACTGAATCGCTCCTCGTCCTTACCTATTCAAGATATGTTATTATTTTAATCTGCAGTTCATCATGAACAAATTGAGGTCGGAATAATTAGATACACATTCCGCATTTAAGTGGAAAATCTGAAATAAGCCCAATAAAGCAGGTCAAAAAGCTGATCAGTGGGGCGTCAAATCTTCTGATATTTTCGCCAGACGTACTTCAGTTTTTTTTTTTTTTTTTTTTTTTTTTCAGTTTTATGATTTCAAACTGGTGGGATCTAGAAGAAGTTTTGTACGAGCGCTAAACAAAGCTTCATAAAATCGCGCTTGAGCCTCATTTATTTGACGCGCGAGTGACGTTAGAACAATTTTAAATCAGTTGATTCGAACGGAGTCCTGCTTTAAAATTTCTAAGTTGAAGACTTACAAGGTTGTTGTTTTCAAAAGAGAGGAAGGCTTCATTAAGTTGCCGTAGAAATAAAAAAGTACCCAAAAAAAACGCCCTATTACAGACGAGAAACTTCCATTTCGTCTCTGGGCAAGAATGGTGTTCGTTTCAAAGATGCGAATTGGTAATTTTGTGCAAGTTTCTACGACATTCACAAGACGATTTGACTACCGGTTTTTTGGTCCTTGAGGCCACATTTTTTTAAATTTTCTTCTACTCTTACCGACATATACTCTTAGTCACGACAAACGAAGCTGCTGCCATATAACAATTAGTGATAGAAAGAGGAGTAAACTATTAGGTTAATATTGAAAATATAGGCTCTTAAGCCGAAAGGCAGAGATTTTATAGCAGTTTGAAAACTTGCAAATTACAAAGAGTTGGACAGAAAACCACTGGACTGCGACTGGAGGGCAATGCCTCTTCTTCCCATAAAAATCCTTCTTATTTCTAACGTCCATAAAAATTCCCTCTTAACTGGATATAAACTGGAAAATTTTTATGTAAGTTTATTTGTAAATGTTCTTTCCATTTCTAATAACATGATGCATTACCAATGACTAAATCAGTGTGTTGTTGAAAAGCACGCCACGTGACCAACTGTAGCAAAAGACCTATTCGTGCACACAGTAAATGTGAGGATTGACAAAGGCTTATACTACCAATTGTAGTAGCTATCGAATTAGTTTGTATTTGGATTTGAGAAACATATTATGAATAAAAATATATATTTTTGTTTCTCCTAGAAAAGCCAGGGTCCCCAACCATCACACAGTTAGACATTGAATCCACTTCACTAACAGTGAAATGGACTGCACCAGCTGATGATGGAGGGAGTCCTATTACAGCGTACCGAGTTGTCATATCAAAGGGTGGCACTGAGATAAAGAATGAGAATATAACTGACCCTAGTACAACAAGTTGGATTACGGGAGATCTGGAGAGAGATACCGAGTACACTGTGAAGTTATTTGCGAGGAACTCTGTGTTTGAGGGACCTCCTGTGGAAAAAGCAGTAAAGACTAAGTATGAAGGTAACAAAATGTGATACCTTGATTACAGAATTTTTTTGCTAATTAGATTATTGCTTAGAGCTAAATCATCTTTAACTGATGTAAACTACTTCAAGCACGTAATACAAGACCTTTCTATGCAATTACGATAAAGAAAAGATGAAGAATAGAGCTATGAATTGAGACTCGAGGTGAAAGAGTATATATTGTACTTGAGAGTACAGCATGTAATTCGTTGTTAAAGCTCTTTCAGCTGCAAAGAAGTAAATCAAAAAGGTCTTTTCATTTTTTATGAGGACAAACCCGACTGAGCTCCTTTGCGACAAAAAGAAAATCATGATATATAAACCGCCCGAGACTTTGGAATTGAAATTTGTTATGACAATAAATATAACGACTGCCCGAGGGAGAGCGGGGGTAGGCTTTGGTTGGAGCGTGTGGCCTCCTCCCAAAAACCCTTACATCATTTAAGAAAGACCAAAATCTGCGATTTTCCATGTCCTATTTAAGACCTGACCAAAAACTCGATGCCCTATTTATGACCTGTGGCCCGTTTCTCGAAAGGCTCAGAAACTTTTCGGGCCCGCAAAGCCATTTTTAGTTAATCGGTATTTAAAGACAGAGAAGTGTATACGCCTGAAACTTCTTCTATGAAGGGGACGTTAACCTCTGTTTATATTAAGAATATGTGCATAAAACAGCTTTGAAGTCATAAGGTTTGAGATTTTGCCACGGCTTTTCGGGTGCGAAAACTTTTCAGGACCTTCCAGAAACGGGCCTCGAGTTCTTAAATCATTACCCTGTTTCATACCTGCCTTATAATTAGTTCCCTAGTTTAGACCAATATTAAAGGGAATGTTTACATGCTTTACTAGGTAGAATAGCTTCTTGATAACCACGCACATAGAGCTGATTGTGGAGTTTTCGCGCTTGAGATAACCAGCCATCGATCGTTCATCGTTGTAACAAATCTCGATCGACTCAGTCTGTGCACGTACGATAACACCAAAATTAATAGCCGTTCGAGTTAATGACGTGAGTAAGAGTCTGCAGAGAGGAAATTTAAATTTTTTTTTCGATAATGATAACTGCTAGGGGTATTTTGGTTCTCCAAGGAGTCCCAGCAGCAGCGACAATTGATGATCTGCCAAATGAAGTAACAGATGATACCATCACGCTAAAGTGGAGTGAACCACAAAATAATGGCAGAGTGATCACACAATTCACTGTGTATCAAAGAATAGTGACCGATGGTAAACCAGGAGAGTGGACCAAATTAAAGACAATTACAGATGTTTCAGTTAGAGAATTGAAAGTTGAGTTGGAGAAAAGCAAGATGTATGAATTTGTGGTTACTGCAACAAACCAACTTGGAGAAAGTTTAAAAGAAGGTGGAAAGATCAGGACAGTCAAGGCACTCGAGGGTATGGTCTATATTAAACTGAAATCTCTATTAGTGAACCCAGCTTTTCCACCGAACTCTTCAAACGACAGCGATCGACCCTATCATATGTACTGGCACAGGGATTTGGGTTTTCAGTGGCTGTCTTTTAATTAACATCATTTCGCCTCAGGCTCAGTGAATATCTATCAATGTTCACTGAGCCTGAGGCGAATAATTGCTTTAGTATGATTTTCAAAGGTGAATATCAAGAACTACAAAATAACGACTACAACGTTAAGACACTGAGTCGCCATTTATCGTTTGCATACATGTATGCAGCCTTAGTTTTCATAATAAGCTTACATGTACATCGATTGTGAATCAATTTACTAATCGAATTCGGCAGTAAAACAAACAAGCGAAACACTTTGAAAATGAATTCATCCGGAAGCTTTAATTTGTTTTATCGTTGTTGACCTGTACTTTATTCACAGTTCTCGTCATCGTCTAAAAATGAGAAGCTTTAGTTTGAAAAAAAAATTAATTTCGGTCAATCGAGCGATCAACGTAACCACTGCATTTACGATTCTTAAATGCCTTGAATACGAGTTCGTGAAAAGATTTTTGGTCTAAGGGCGACAACATTCATTTTGAAAATTCTCCTTCCTCTCAAATATCCTGGACGTGGAGTGATGTCTTTCGAATAAATGAAAATTTCATTCAGTAACTGTCAGCCTTGTTGGCAAAGTTGGCGAGCTTAGTAACCAAGTTAGTAACCAAGCTCAGAAATATTATATTCACTCTCTAGCGTGGTGAATATAGCGTCACAAGCTGCGCTTTTCGACCAGTTAGAATGTCTAATTGTTATATTCACCTCGGGAAACTATACTAACAGATGTTAGATTTGTCGAGAACATTTGGACAACTCACATAACTTTTAGTTGTCAAAAAATAGCGAAAGATATCTCTCATTACACTCTCAGTGGCACTCCCAGATTCTAAGGATAGGTTTGACTGACCAAGACCTTTGTCGTCATATTTCGTTCGTATATAGTAGCACCAATAAGTCTCTATTTGGTGAAAATATACTCAGGTATTTGTTCATGGACATCATCTTTTACGAAAAGCGAATACTTCTCCGAGCGAAGCTCGAGGAAAACTGTGAGCTTCGAGGAACAGATAATGTCCAAGGATAAATATCCAAGCACATTTTTAAAGTCAAATGAAAGCTAATGTGTTTATAATCCTTCAATTTTTTTTTTTCGCAACAAGCGGAATCTTTTGAAACTTGGGGAATATCACTCGGATTATTCCCCCAGTTTTATATTAGCTGGAGCATATATTCGTTCACGTGACGCGTTTAGAGCAATCGCGTACGAGCGAGAATGTTTGCTGCTGACAAGTCTGATAATAGGATCATATTGTAAGATTACAATAGCTTTTTGCCATTTTTATGGAACTCTCGGATTCAAAAGATAGGTTTGGTTGAGCAATAGATTTTTTATTCACATTTATTTTGGTCTTTGTTGTATGTAGTTCCGACGATAATCAACAAAAGTAAAAGTAAAGCCACTGTGGTCGAGGGAAACGTACTGTACTTGGTGTGTGAAGCTAAGGGTTATCCCAATCCCAGTGTTACTTGGAAAAAGAATGGCAAAGTGCTTCAAACAAACATCACTAGAACCGACTTCATCATTGACGACACCAGTGGAAAGGACGCTGGAAAATATGAATGTAAAGCATCTAACACTGTAGGAACAGTCAGTTACACGGTGGAAGTTACAATCAAAGGTGAAGTAACAGGATCAATAAAGAATTGCTTTCTAGCAATTTTCAGAGTACCGACGAAAACCTATTAGAAAGAAATACCCAAAAGGCTCTTACAGCGTTTTGTAGAGTCATAAAACTGTGGAATTTCTAAGAATAGTCGCGAGGAAGTGGTAATAAGTCTGTTGTGTCTTGTAGGTTCTTCGTGTAACGAGACAACACTTCACATTGTTTATAACATTGTCATCCTTGCTTTGTTGATCATTTTTCCTATTCTGATTATCGTCCAATGGAGACTGCGCAGTTGTGCAGGTAAGTCACCTTTTGCTCCGGTGTTGCATATTATAATTTTCTAGATATAATTGATCAGATGTGACCTATTATTATGTTTCAAAGTACATGAATTCAAATGAATTTTCTTTTCACCCTAGATGTATTACATTTGGTGAAATGCTCAATTCCAACGTGATATTTTATGTGGTGGTGTCAGTTTCACGATTGGTTTAAATTTGAACCGAACCCTAGTTCCCTGTGCATTTCCGAAATGGCCAATGTTAATCATTGATTGGTCTGCATTTATACAATTTGACCATATATCTCCAGCGATATAATTAGTCGTGGCGTCTTATGCATGTACAAGCGGTTGTTGCATTATTTAATTGAACAAATGCTAGATATATGAGTTATTGACCAAGCGTGAGGTCAAGATGGCTGGATATTGGCCAAGTTATTTTTTTGCGAGACGGAGTCGAGGTCCATAAACACGCAAAAAGAAACGAGGCCAATATCCAGCCATTTCGACCGAACAAGCTTGGTCAATAAAGGATTTATTATGTGACTTTCGAGGAGATTTTCTTGCGGGACACGGCGGGTAGTCCCAAGTGGGCAAGATAGCTCCATTTTGCCCGCTTGGGTAGCCAATCACAGCGCAGGTTTTGGTTCATCTAGCCCGCTCACGGAGCTAGCCATATAATAAGACCTCTTCCTAAGTACTGACTGAGGACATTTTCAGAGAATTATAGTCACCCAAACGTTCTTTCGTAATTGCGCTAGGCCAGGAATTTACTGTAAAAAAAAAAAAAAAAACTACTAACCAGTCTTTTTTGTTCTCATTTTAGCGAACTTAAATACAATTCGGTAAGTTAACCTGAGTCATTACAGAAGAGAACAAATCAGTTTGGCGTTCTTTGGCAGGGATCTTGCTATTAGTTGTAAACTCTTTATTAAAGGCTCTTACGCAGTTTTAACTTAAAAGTCGCCTGTCATGTGATTTGTCCGGGAAACGTAAAGAACGTCAAAAAAAACATGCGTTGAATACTATAACGAACCGCTAACAAGGTGTACTTTGTACAACTATTGTATTTAAATTCAGCGTGTGGGTATATTTGATCTTTGTTTCGTAAATACCACCTACATGTATTTGCATGTAACAGCGATAGTCAATAATTAAATAAGCAGAGATGGTTACTAAGGAACACATTTTCTAACGAGGAAGAAACGCAGTTCAAATTTAAAGAACTTGCAAAGACTTTGTGACGTTGATTAGTATGGTAGCTACGGTTTTTGTTTTTTGTTTCCTTGTTTGTTTGTTTATTTATTTTTTGTTTGTTTGTTTGTTTTCTTTTTTAACGTACAATAGGTATTTACCAGTTTCAAGCAATCTAAGACATTACCAATGGAGCTTTGAACAACTGATTGATATATTGAAACAAGCTTTGATTTATTTCAGTAGAAAAAAATGTGCGGAAAGTGGCGGAGAACCGGTTGAAATGGTGAGTAGATTAAGTAAGTATATGAGTAAACAACATAGTAAATAAATGTAAACATCACATGTGAAGAGATAGAAATAATTGCATTTGAAAACTAAGAACAAAGATAACATCGTCTATTACACGACTGAGAAAATTACTTCATTTTGATTGGCTGAGAGCAGGCCAATTTATCACTAATTCTTAATTTGCTCTGCCGGTCAAATTAATGCACACATGTTGGAAATTGTAAATACTTAATTGCGTTGTAAATATTTAATAGACCAATTTCGATATATTGAAATTCAGCCTAACACAATAGACCTCAGCACGAGGCTCTGGGGAATAAACCCCACAAACTCTGTAGTTATTCCCCAGAGCCTCGCACTGAGGTCTTTTGTTTTAGGCTGAATTTTAATATATCGAAATTGGTCTATTGCGCTCGCATTCATACGATTACCTACGTATTACGTATTTTCGGCACAAAAAAATACAAATGCAGTTAAAAAATTTTTTTGTAAGTTAGTGCTTGCTTTATTTAACAGTGTGTTAGAAGATTTAGAGGAAAGTGTTGTTTAATTAAAAAAAAAAAAAACAGCAGCAATGTATGATCAAAAACAGCACAAAAATAGATATAAAAAGTTTCACATATCTACTGCCAATGCCTTTGTTTTGCGTTATTCCTTACCAGAATCCTCTGGAGGCGGTAGCCTCATGGTTAGTGAGCACGTCTCCGGATCGAGCGGTCCGGGTTCGAGCCCTGGCCGGGGACATTGTGTTGTGTTCTTAGGCAAGGCACTTTACTCTCACAGTGCCTCTCTCCAGCCAGGTGTATAAATGGGTATCGGTGAATTTAATGCTGGGGGTTAACCCTGCAATGTACTAGCATCCCATTCAGGGACAAGTAGAAATACTCCTTGTCGCTTCATGCTGCGGAAATCCTGCCTAATGTGCCACTTGGCTCGCATTTAGATTTAACTTTACCTTTACCGTACCAGAATCCTACAGCTGTGGATCCTGACCAACAGTCCTCTAGCAACACAGCGTCTGGTGATTCCAGGACCTATGTACCTCCAAGCAGTGGAGACTATATGCCTCTTCATCCTTCAGCACGAAGTTGGGAAATTAACCGAGAACAGGTCAAAATATTAAAAGTCGTTGGTAAAGGAGCTTTTTCTCAGGTTGCCAAGGCAACAGCGTGGAGCATAAGGGACAACGAGGATTACACAACGGTTGCTGTCAAAATGTTAAAAGGTTGAAATTGAAATTGTGAACTATCGAAATGTTTGATCGAAGTCTGAAGCAAGATTACTTGTCGATACTGTTTTCTTTTTTCTTTTTGTAGCGAATGCTCCAGAATCAGACAGAAGGGACTTGCTGTCAGAACTTGAATTGATGAAGAAACTGAAACCTCATCCTCACGTGATCAAGCTGATGGGATGTGTTACTGCATCTGGTAAAATACAGATTAAACATAACTGACAATACACGTATACATCCAGCTGTAAGGCTAGTGGCCAGATCACAGCGGCTGGTAATCGAGCCTACCAGAACTTTAGTCTTCAGCGTAGCCGTTTCCAGAACAACAAAACAAACAGGCTGATAATATTTTATTATCTTACAAAGGCAGCTGAATGACAAATAAAGGCAATTGCAAGAATATGATAAGCTATTATCGTCATGTTTTTTTTCGACTTCAGTAGAATTACGTCATCCATATCCCTCAGGTATTTCAATCATAGAACTAATGGCTACCAGAGATCAAAAGCAGTTTCCATTGCATCTGTTTCTCCGCATCCCTCTTGCTAAGCTTGTCAGCGTTTGCTGATACTTTTCTTTTTAATTTCTGTTCCTTTCCCATTTTTCCATAGATCCACTTCTTGTTCTTATTGAATATGTGCCGTACGGTGACCTGCTGGGATACTTGAGGAAAAGTCGTGGGCTCAACGACACGTACTTTAAAGACCCAGACGTGAAACCACAAACCAGTCTGACCGCTGAACAGTTAATGAGGTTCACATGGCAAGTTGCTGATGGAATGCTTTATTTGTCCTCAAGAAAGGTTTGGTTGCTATGTGATATTTTCAACTTTATTATTCATCTAGTTAACTTTAACTTTTTCTCTTTCTCATGGTTAGTGCGCTCGCCTGGGATCAAACGGTCCGGGTTCGAACCCTGGCCGGGGACCTTGGGTTGTGTTTTTGGGCAAGACACTTTACTCTCACAGCGCTTCTCTCCACCCAGGTGTATAAATGGGTTTTGGCGCTGGGGGTAACCCTGCGATGAACTAGCATCCCATCCAGGAGGGAGTAGAATTACTCCTAGTCGCTTCATGCTACAGATACCGGAGATAAGCATCAGCCTGATGGGCCACTTGGCTCGTATGTAGACTTAACCTTATTGCTTTACTCCCTCCCTGAAGCCTTTTGAATTTCCTTAAGAGCAAAGAAGAAAGCGTTAAGCATAACTCTCTTTCAGATAATCCATCGTGACTTGGCGGCCAGAAATGTTCTTGTTGGTGAGGGAGAGAAATGTAAAGTGACAGATTTTGGGATGGCGAGGAATGTTCAGCAGGATGATATCTACACCAAACAAAGTCGGGTGAGAGTTCATGAGTTACAGCGTCGTTCCTCCACAAGTCTTAAATAGAATATTTGTATTTTCTTTTTATTGCTCTTATTTTTTGAACAGGGTCGTCTGCCTGTTAAGTGGACTGCTTATGAAGCTTTGTTATATGGAACATACACAACACAAAGTGACGTGTAAGTATTAGAGGTGTACAAAGTCCTGGGTTAGTAAGTTGACAGTTATTTTATCGCTTATTGTAGAGAACGTTGACGGAAATCTCACGCTCGCTTGATTAGGACAAGTTGTAAAGAAATTACTTACCACGTCAACTTCAAGAATGTTTATTAGTATTTGTTCCTCGTGGATTGTAAGTTTATATAGCGAACCTCTTTTCTCGCAGCTGGAGCTATGGTGTTCTACTGTACGAGATCCTCACTGTGGGTAAGGTGTTTAATAAAAATATTTTCATTTCTTTTTACGTTTCGAACCAAATCCAAAAACAAATTTAGAATGCTAGGTGGAAGATTGCGTCACGTGACGTGATTACACTAATCGTGTCTAAGGAAAAAACGTGGTAAATTCTGATGTCCGCTTGTACAACCCAAGGTGTGACTGTTGGCAAACATACAGTCTAAACGGTACTTTGTATCGTCAAACACAGTCATCAATAACTGAATTGTGAGCCTGAGTTTTCTAGGGAAGAATATGAGACTCTCCCTTGTGGAAACGGAGGGTGAGTATAGGTTCAATAAATAGTGGTTATAGCGTACATGCAAACATGCAACGCATATCAGTTTTTCCTATAAGGAAGTATTTTATTTCAATGTTATGCATGATAGAAATATCGCTTTGTCTCATCTACTAGGTGGATCTCCGTATCCGGGAATTAATGCTCGGCAAATCGCCAGGAAACTGCAAGATGGATTCAGAATGCCAAAACCAAAACATGTGGATAACAAACTGTAAACAAATGAGTTTATTTCGTCTCTCATTATTTTAGTGTGTAGTATCAATGTATATTGTTAAGAGCCCTGCTATATTTTAAGCGAGCCAACAAAGTGAAAGTTCCTGATTGTTGCTTACTGCCTCCTTCGATTTTTGTTAGCACTGCCTAAGTAATAGCTCAAAGTGCCCGAATGGGCTAGACGTATGGTCCTATACCACACGTGTAGTGCAGTTATGGTAGAAACACCGAATCAGTTACTCCGGACATGTTTGGTCTTGATGACGAATTGCCCAAAGTCATGCTGATAAAGAGACTTTTTTGCCAGGTCAGCATTCGATCATTTTTATTTTCAAGTTGATGGCTAGAAACCAAGAACCGATTAGTTGTGTAAAACTCTTAATGACACCACTACATTGCTATGGTAACACACATGTCCGTTCACCAAAACTCCATGAAGTATCAATCATTTAAATTTAGGATGAAATGCTCTTGCAAGCCACCTAATAATATGTAAATCTTTTATTTATTAGATACCAGATTATGCTCAAGTGTTGGGAAGAAAATCCAAGTGATCGACCAACCTTCGCCAAGCTAAAAGACACGATGAAAGAAATGGAGAGAAACCACAGGGTAATGCATCTGAAGATACAAGCCTTGAAACGAGAACCGAAATTTGTTATTCTCTTTTATTCTAATTTTGTTTTGCCTGTTTTGTTTGTTTGTTTGTTTGTTTTTGTCATTTTATTTTACTTTATTTCATTTATTTATTTATTTATTTATTTATTTATTTGCTATTCTTCTTGGTATTAAGTTGGTAACAGTTAGCAAGAGTGATAAGTTTCTTTTGTAAAGGACTGATAACTAATAACATTATTAAATGTTTTCTTTTCACAGACTTACGTCAACCTGAAACAGTATGATAACAGTTTGTACGCAAATGTTGAGGACCTTACAGCTGAATGATAGTTTTTCCTGCTTACTTTGTACCGTGTTATTCCTAGTTTAAGACCCGCTTTTTATAAGTTAATTAATCTGGTGAGTGCAGCTACCTTATCCAAGAAGTATGACCACTGACATGCAGCTTGGGGGAAGATTTAGAAGCCGTGACGAGGGCCCATAAAGACTTCCCTTTCCTTCCAAACACATGCCCGGTTATAATCCCACTCAGAAACAGTGCGAATTGCATTCACTGGTTTTAAAACCGAGATTTTTCAGCAGCCTTTTCCCGTTGATATTATCTTCTTTCTGAATGTCGAATATTTGGATGTCTTTTTTACTCTGAAGCTGAGTGGTTGCACACTACTGGATAAGGCCGTTTTCAATATTGGATTCAAGTAATTTTGACCCTGGATAATTTAATTCTAGAGTAGATACGTTGATCATTTATGACATTTTGTACACGAAAGTCGATCATGTTAAGACCTGGTCTCTAAACGCTTTTAGCCATTTTCAATTGCACTGTGATGGTTCCAGGTTTTTTCATACAAAAAATGGATGCTTGGAAAATCGCTTGAGCGATTAAATCATGTTTTAGCAAGAAGTTTCAGCCAAGTGTTCTAGCCTAGATTTGGAATTATCTTTATATTTGATAAATTATCTTTATATTTTTCTGACTCGTTAGTAATCCTGCCTGTCAATGGTTGTGCTCCATCCCATAATTTCACACGCGTCTAGAAATTACTTCAAAACGAGTCAAACAGTTTCGCTATATTCAAAACTGAGATGCCTGCTGACACGGCCTGCATTTGTATTATTTAGCTGGTTATCCCATACGCTATTAACAGGAGCCCATCACTAGGAGCGTGCAAGTGCCCCATTCCCCAAAATTTACCCTGAAATTTTGATCAAATAAAAAATTCCCGAGACGCCGGTACGCTGTTCTTGTAAATTGGATTTTTCCGCGTGTTGAAAATCAGAGGAAAAATATCCTCTCGTCGCCCTCTCGTCGGCATATAACATGCGTAGCGTGCGTATATTTAACAAATAGAGTCCATGTTGCCGTGCGTCTGTTCAGTAATAGATAACAGATGACGTCAAAATGTGGTAAGAACAAAAAAGTGGCACACGAGGCGATAGCCATGTGTGTTACTGATGTTCTTACCACATTTTGACGTCTTCTGTGATCTATTCTTGAACAGACTCACGGCAACATGGAATCTATTTGTTTTATATGATAAAGAAACAAACTACTACGGAAAAAGCTTTCTATTTCAAAATCTCTCAACATAACTCGAAAGCCGGCCTTTGTCCACTTTGGCAAAAACGAAAAAGGCCAGTTGACGAAATCAATTGCCTATACAAAATGAAGCAATTTCATTGGTTACTATGTGTAGCAAAGAATTGTGATTGGTCCAGGAAAATCACTCCACTATCAAACTTGACTCGAAAGTCGCTTCTCGTGGAATAAAAACTTGCAGCGAAAGCAGAATTGTGCTGCGAAATCTGCAAATCTTAAAGAAAATGCTAGAAAAGTCGAGTCAGTTTTCGTCATCAGAGCAGCCCTGTGAGCCGAAAACCTTGGAGGTTACCTTGAACATTGCAGGAGTTGAAAAAATACGCTCAGAAAACTTGCGGCTGTGGTCAACACTGGAGGCCATTCGATTCGAGTTTTGAATGAAAAGAGCGTTCGTGACGGTGGAAATTTGTTTCCTCTGTGGTTGGTGATTCTCAAATCAGTTTGATATAGTGTTTGAGACACCTTATGGCTGCGAAACAGTTGGCCGTGAGCTGTAGTGAGCTATACTTTGCTCGCTGCTGTGCCCTGAAACGGACTGGAACATTCGGGTCAGAAAGCATGGTTATGTGTTTAGTTTAATTAATTTCAAGAAATTATGTTTTGAAGTCTCATTCCTGACACCAATCTGTGTGAACAAGTATTTTGAGACTGAGAATTTTTTAACTAAATTAATGTCATAAACATTTTGGTTATTGGGTTTGTTAAATTTGAGACAAAGCAATGGTTTCGTACCTTGAAATAATTTCAAGACCAATTTTGTGTTTGGTTTAGTCTTGCTCGGCTGCCGACCGAGACTGCTCGAGTATTTTTTCTGAGTCACTTTCTACAGAGGAAACGCTTTTTCTTTCTTCTTCCTTCTTCTCGTACCTGTTCAATGCCTCGACAAGACTTTTTTGTACTTTATCTTTTGCCCAGTCACGTAAAATATTGTCTAAATTCTCAAAACGTTCCGCCATTTTAAAACACAGAGGGAAAGACTTTGTAATGATGACGTCAATCGTGCGTCTGCCCTCTAACAGATCATAGGCGAGAATCCATCAAAATGCAGAATAATTTGGTTTATTATATAACGAGTTACAGATTCACGCGGGAAGTTTGGAGAGCACGAGAGAAGCGTAAGAGTTGCTGGTAGCGGAGCAGAGAGCAAATCTAGCTCCAAACTTCCCAAGAGCATCCATAACTCGATATACGCACAGCTAAAGGCGTGAACCAATTGTTTTATAACATAGCGACAACAACTTGGGCACTAAAACATGTTTTATTTGTGACTGACTACAAACTCCTCACAATGTACGGCAAATGAAACCGAAGGATCCTATTGCCTGGTTAAAAACACGTAAGGCACAATCAGTTAAGCGACAGTTGAACCAAAACTCTTCATCCTAAGCCTGTCAATAAAAAATTCGCTTATATAGGCAAACAAAGTGAAAAACACTCAATGAAAATGTAGACGAATAAAGTCAAAATCATGCTCAAGTTTTAGTAAACACTGCAGGTTGGCCAAAGGCAAAGGCTCGAAGTAGGGTTTGGATTGTTCAGAATGATGTTCACAACGCCGAACCTTTAACAAACGGAACTTGCACTAAACCTGACGGAAATTTTGCAGCTAAAATGAAACTGCACACGTCATGTTATTTGCGTAAGGTCGTGGGTAAATAGAGATTTTTACCGTGGTGGCTCAATAGGAATTAGGTAGCACTAGCACGCGCGCTATGTTATAATTCGTCCTCAACTAGTGGTGTTCTTCCCTGGAGGCCAGTCACTTTTACTTTCGTTCTCCGTTGTTTTCCTTGTTCATCACCTTATGGAAGATCAAGTAGAAACGCAAGCTGCCGTCTCTATTTTACCAGGGCTATAACTGAGTACTATTTTAGATGTATCAAAGCATGCGATTTTGATCACTCTTAAGTCTCAGATTCAAAGACTCCCGGAGCAGCATAATAAAAGGCTCAGTCGGTTTTGGCGGGTCAGACATGATGAAAGGAGTGAAACAGGCAACACTTTCTGCCAGTAATTCAAAGAGCAGAGACATCTGTAAAGCAAAGGAAAAACTCGACAAAGGTATTTTACTGATAAGAAGAGGTAAAATTTGGCTAGCAAATCGGAATTTGGTTGGGCTAACCAAAAATATGTTTGTGATTTTGCCGACGAAGAGTCTTCCAACACGGCAAAGTTTCTGCATTCAGTTCTTTGTTCAAAGATTACAAACGGACCAACAGAGTGCCACTGAGGGTACTCGTCTTATTCATTTAGATTGTCAAATTTTTTTTACTTATTTATTTCTTTGTTTATTTATTTCACATATTTCTGTCACTCGTTTGTACTCCTGAGCCCGCAAGCTTTAGTGAGTACGGCAGCTAACTAGAGTTACCTTTATGTTTTTTTAGCTTTTTTCTGTTTGCAAACGAACGCAATATTTGGCAAGATTTCCGAACAAACAGTCCTTTGTTCAACAAAAAAATTGCCGAAACAATAGACATTCGTTGAGACGTACCGTAAAATGAATACGGTTGCTACTGGAGTTATCAGCGGTCTGACGTTAAAACGACCCTTCCGCCTAATTTGTATGCGTTTTTAGTATACTATTACCATGAAATGCACGTGAAAAGTATAATAACCTCTTACTAACCGAGCGCGAGGGCCCTACTGGGGAATATTGGCCCGAGCTCCGTACAATAACGTACAATAACGTACAATAGGGACTTTAAGATATGGTATGGCTAGACTGACGGTACGGTGGCAGATACTGAAGACCATTTTCGATGACGTCATGACGCGCGTTCCAGTATGGCTTTCCCACCGTAGCCTTGCTTTCTTCCACGGGAAAGTGCCTGGTTTCAGGTACTCTTCACTACGTGAGTATAACCTTGCTGTTTACTTCTCATTTTAGCCCTTTTTCATTGTAAGAAGAGCCCAGTTTAAAGAAAAAAAAGTACTCAATCATCAAAATCCGTTCTAAGATAATTGTTTCTCTGTCATTTGTACAGAAAATTTGATCCATTTTAACACCCACCGTGGGCGACAGTCATATTTGTAGAGGGATGAATAGCCGCAGATAAGAGAGCTTCGTATAGCGGAGCAGAGCAATAATTCTTATTGCTGTTCAAAATGTGTTTTATTTAAATAAAAAGTTCTGTGTTTTCGGGCTTATCATGTCGTACAAACACCCTCAGTGCCCGCGCTGAAATCGAGGTTTTTCTCACTTTCCTTTTATTTTGGGGGTTGGAATCAAGGAAAATCTAAGTTCTGGGTGAGGTAAAATGGATACAGGAGAAAGAAATCCTCGTCATTAATCAAGTCTATGTTTAATTGAACGAAGCCAGATTTTTGTGAAGACACTTAGAGGCTGCACACGCCGTTGCCGCACAGCGAAATTTTAATCCGTTTCAGTTTTGCCGAGAAAATGGCGTTGTTAACCTAGTCCCTCGAGGGCCGAAGTAGCCCTGATAGTAGCTCGCCGTAACTTATGTCTCTATTGTTTCGAATTTACGAAGACCATTAGCCGGCTTAGTAGTTGTCAAGAAATGATTATTGGATGAAATGTGGTCTTGCGAATTATGGGACAAATTTAAACTGGAGCTATTCCCCGAAAAATGGATTCTGGCCTGCAGGTTTTCGTTATGAGACTGTTTCAATATTCCGATGAGCGTCCCCGTCACTGTAACTGTTATCGGTTTCTTTGCGCAATCATTTTTTATCGCATCGTTATGGTACCTGGCGCACTAAGTAACGTTTGCTTAGCCAAGTCGTTGTGGCAATATCGAATGCATTTATTTGGTTTCGGTCATCTTCCGTGACAATGGTTGGATTCCAGTTTTTATAAATATGCAAGAATTAAACAGCGTGACTAAACTTCCTCTTTACAGTAACACCGCGGCAAAACGTATGCGCATGCGTTAAGGTCAGCATTTCCGGTTTGCCCGTGTTGTTCGGTGGTTCAGATTAATTTTGTTGTTCGCCTCGCGGTGTTTAAGCTTGTTGTTGTGAATCAGCAGCCACAGATGAAAGAAGAAAGGACCACAAATACAAAAAAGGTATGTAGACAATAACTTGTTGCAATTACTGGTCCTGGAAATGTTCGTTGGACCCTTTACGAAATGCTCCGCAGTGGCCGTCATTACTGATTAGTAAGCCTTTTGTCAGTTCGTGTTGTACATACATACATTTATTTGATAAGTAGGTTTTAAAAGTATGCAACTGTACAGCTGATGTGGACCTACTACTACTAAGTCTAGATAAGGAAAACAGAAATTTTCAATACAATCGTCATAATACTAAAAATAGTGTACAATAATGGTTAAAAAGAGGGATCAAATAATTTAAAAATAAAAATTTAAAAATCTAAAGTTAGGGTTCTTCTTATTTATGCCTGTTTTTTTTTTTTTTTTTCAATTTGTTGCTTGGACTACAACAAGATTATATCCGTTGAAAATTTTTTTCATGGTGACAGAGAAGGTTCGTAAGTCTATTCGTTGTTTATCGATTTTATTTAGCTTATAATACGACGAATTTCATAATGGAAGTGATCTCACGATTTCAACTTGTTGAGCTGATCATGAGAAGCTCACTTAAAACTCAAGCTACATGTAATAGTCAAGCGCCTGCATGAAAATACAAATTTGCGGTTTGGAATTAAATTTCAATTTTACTTTCAGAATTTCATGATTACAACAGCAGCAAGATTGCCTTCTTTGGTGAGCCATTCTAAATAAAATGCCAGAGAACTTTGAGGTACCATTGGATTTTCATTCAGGATGGATAGGTCAAAGGAGTCTTCAAGTTGTACATTGCCAGTAATAAGAGGCAGAACACCATTACAGAACCGTGTAGTAACTCACTCATTTGAAACAATAAATTTATTAAAATTTAAAATCATTTCAGTGAATTATATGATTTTCTATGTTACAATAACATGTTTCCTTTATGTGCCACTGTTTTGCTAGCCTATCCATATATGTACACAAAAAGACTGTTCAACTAACCGGACAAGTTTTTAATTCACAGTATTTTAAAGTTATAGCTTTCAGATTTTAAACTACGGTACTTTAAACTCACTTGAAGTACACTTGAAATCTGAAGCTTTACAAACACTGGCTGCTTCCTGAGGAGCCTGCTTTTTTGACCATCCACATCCCTTCGGCTTGTGCTGAAACCTCAAATTCTTCCAGAATTGATAACATCTCAGGATGCCCCATGTTGCTGGATAAATAATCCCTCTTCTCTTTGAAGTGTATTTGTTTTCTGAGATCTATAAAAAGAATGGCATTATTGCAAGCTAGTTCACTGGAACTACTTTTATGTCCATACCTTTCAAGGGGTTAAATGTGAAGAAAGGTAAAACATCTAGTAATTTTACTCCATTATATAATAGAACTGACATTTATATTGGGGTAAAGCTGTGTCTGCTGTTCTAGTTAAGAAACATGCAATAATTAATTAAACAGACTTTTTAAACTGAGTGGCCTTATGGTCTTCCAAGGAGACCTGTATTTTAAATACAAATAAGAATAAAACAGGGCAAAGTACCTGGAATATGCTATTGTGCACAACAAAACAAGAGTTCTTTTTTCCTCTTATACACGGTGTTCTTCACTCAATCTTGGATCTTCCCAGAGAATAGACTGCAAAATGACATTGAAAAGACCAGGTGCAGTTTTGTCAGCAAACTCTTTCATCTGTCCAGGAGCATACAGTGGCACTGTCAGCATCACTGCTTTCATAATGATGTTGCAAGGATATCTAAAATTTTCCGGTCAGCTGGTCAAATGAATTTTTTGAAATTAATAGAAAAGGTAAATATCTATTTTACTTATTTAAATAAATTATTGAAATAATTTTATTTATTAAATTTAAATATTTGATTCTCTGCTTGTGTCAGTCACTGTCATGTGTTGGTCTTAACACATCCTCTTACTTATTAGATTGCACAAATACAATACCTGTATCAGAAATATAATCTTGAAATGGTGTCTGTTACCCTTACCGGTCACCTAAACAACATTATGTTATTTTGATTGTTAACTAAGTCACTAGTCAATATTCAAACCAAAATAATTATCAGTTTTCCAAATCATTAAAAGGATGAGACTTGAATGGTTTGTGGCAACTCTGATGCAGCATTTTTTTCTTGGCCAAGAGACTCCTCAGATAACTCTTCCAAATCATTGCCATAATAATTGAGAAGTCCTCTAAATCCTTCTCATTAGTGCTTATGACTTCAACTGAATGATGAAATTTATGATATTGTCATTGACCATGTGCAATACATGTAAATAATGATAATCTGTTTGAATGAGTTTTGGTCAGATGGTGTTATTATAGTGTGCCATGGATTATCATGATGTCAAACAATTATCCTTCAAAATACTTGTATCTTGTATGTCTTGTATCTTTACATTTCAGGTAAGTGATACTAACCTGATAGTTGAGTTAAGTCATGGATTGCTGTTGTCATCCTGTTACAAACTGTTTTATCCATTGTAACTTCACCATAGCAATTTATTTTTACCACCCCAAATGATGTTTGTATTTCTGCCATGGACGTTTGCTGGCTTTTTGGGTACTGCAGGTCT
>NW_028301553.1:11562500-11650000 GCF_042242905.1 Orbicella faveolata
ATAAGCAAAATTACGCGTTTTAAACCTTGTTTGATTGATTGTTTTCGGCAGATCAAAGTAGACAGAACTCAGGAAGACGAAGTGGTTTTTCCAATAGGTGTTTTGTCAAAATAGGGAGATCATTATCTTTAAGTCGTTAGATTTTTTACAACTAATAAGTAACCTTTTTTTTATATCATTATTCGGTTAGTAAGACTCCCATATCAAAAGTCAGGGTGCTCATCGAACCCTTCAGGGGGTAAGAAAGCAGTTTTGGTACCTCTAAGGGTTTCCAGCCTCAAAAGGTCCACAGCGGGAGTTTTCGCGGTACGTTTGAGGTATTGAGCCGAAAAAAATATGACAGGAAATAATGTGTTGTTTTAGAGTTGGTACCTCTTGGGGAGGGGGGGGGGGGGGGGGATTCAAGCCACTCCCACAAACAAGTGCGACAAGTTACTGGATGAAAACGAAAACCTAGCTTTTATTGAATAAGTTCATGTAAACAACGATTCCTTACCCTTACTGCGGCAAAAGGATCTCTCTGTTCATATTCCAGATATTTATCCAGATTAAAGAATGTGTTAAAGAAAATGTACGCCAATTTACAATTCTTCAGATCTCTCAGTGTTATACATTCTAAACACACGAGACGAGAAAGCGGATTAGTATAAAAGAATGAAGGTAACTTTTTACGTGCAGCAAGAAGTACATTATTTTTCGTCAAGAATGAAAAATATAGCAGAGAGAAAACTGGGAGCTTGTTACATTTCTCACTCGGCCATTCTTCATGTATGAGAGACTGGTCGCAGCTTCCTATACGATATGCTGATTATTAGGTCCTCACACAACGAAACACGTGACATACGTGACTAGACACGTGACGAACCAAAGATCGTTGACGAGTTATAACAAGGAATTCATACCTGGGGCTTTAGGTTTCACCATGTCCAACATCTAAAATAGAATACAATTAAACAATACCGTTAAACCAAGTACAGAGGAAAGGAGTAATTTAATTGCTATGATTGCTCAAGAGAGTGACTCTTGTGAAATCACGAGATAGAGAGAGCAACAGGCCACACAAACAAAAGGAAACAGGGAGAAATTCTGTCACCTTAAAATGGTAATTGAACCCAATCTTATTAAAGCACCGCATTTTGTTTGAGATAAACAACAGGATAATTAGGGTTAATGATTACTGGTAACCTAGCAGAAGTGACTGGCCAGTGTAAGAACTTTTGGAGTGTTGCTGCTTTTTTTTCATTCCAAGCTCTTCAGATGCTTTTATGACACCTTGTCCAAAAAGCACCTTGTGGCAATCCCCTGCCCATTGAATGAAAAGTGGCAAGTTTTCACCATTGCAAAGCAAGCCTGGTCTCCCGTCCATTTGGATTGTCACACAACACTAATGCTACATTGCGTGACAAACACAGAAAACAATGTTAAGGACACTCCTGTAAGCCAAACTGACTTTCATGTTTCTGCACAGACATACATAAACTGTCCTTCACATGAAAATTCTCATCATTTTCATACCTGACAAAGACAGTCTTCAAACACCATTGTCTCTATACCAAGGACTTCCATTTTAGAGACTTGCTCCGAATAAAAATATTCTAATTCATACATGGACAGAACACCGTCGCCATCTAAATCCATGCATCGAAACCAGTACTCAATACTAGAGGAAAAAAAAAACTTAAGATCAGTTTCAACAAAGTTAATGTTGGTAAAGTTTGCACCTTGCCTAACAGCTCAGCACTGTATCTGTAACATGAACTAACAACATACTTCTTACTCCTTCCTGGATGGGATGCTAGTCTATCGCAAGATCACACCCCAGCATTGAATTAATCGCCAGGCATGTCTACACATGGGTGGAGAGAGGCACCGTGAGAGTTCAGTGTTTCCCCAAGGCCAGAACAGAGTTACTTGGGCAGTTAAGCCACTTGCTTATAAAAGAGTACAAGATAACCTAAGGCAACTGGAAATCCATAATGTGGTATCTGTTTTCGTTTATTAGGTGAGGTATTATTACAATAAGAATTTAATCTACATGTACAGCATCTACATCAAGTCCTCTGTATGCATTGCAGACCCAACTGTTGATAATTTATTATTTCAATAATAACCTCCTTGGATGTTTCTTGTCCTCCTCTGAGAGAAGAAACCAAACAAACTCTGGATAGGTCATCTTTCCATCCATGTATGTTGGACCCCTACACCAAAATAATAACAAACCAACATCAAACATAATTGGTAGATTGTATCCCCAGTGATCCAAGGAGAAGCAAGGACCAGGTTATCAAGTTGCAGAAATAAATACATATTTAAACTGCAGGAAGAATATCACAAGAAGACTCCAAAGGAAGCCAATCACAACTCCAAATAGAAAATGTATGTGCTATAAAAAATCAACTGACTTTTGAATCTAGACCTGAATGACAGCCACAGAAGTACAACATTTTGCTCTGAAAGATCAGACAGGGGTTTCATTGAGGGCCAGACACTGTGAGGACGATTTTACCCGGCTGGTGACCATCTAGCAGAAGGTTTTTCTTATAAGAAAAAGTTCAGCTCAAATAACTTTGCCCACCCATGAAAACCAGTTGCCCCTGCTGAAAATGTTATTAAATAAAACCCCTGGAATAGAACACATGCATTTTGTATTTTCCTAATGAACCGGCTGATCAAGAAACACAAATATCAAAGTACCACTTATTATGCTAAATTTAATGTCAAGATCACTTCTGAATTGTTGTCCGTACCTTGTGACACACCCAGAAAACAGCCTTTTTACAATTTTTGAGGACAAAGCTACAAAAATAAATATATAAATACAAATAAATAAATAAATAAAATAAATAATATATAACGGAAAGTAAACCTCTGTCCACTATGAGTATGATTCATAAGTTACTTGACATGGTAAATGGCATTTTCATAAATGATAAATAGATGAAATTGTCACTGAAACAAATTGCACAAGATTTACTTAAAATCAAAATTCTAAATAGGTTGTAATATATATCGTTGATAATATAAATAACCTTAATAATTTATGAAGGTAATGGTAACATGTTTATTTATTTCTAAATGCTTAATATATCTGGTGTCATTATAAGAAATTTACTATCATCACATATTTACCGTGGTTATTGTGTCTCATTAAATCGTTCTCATCAATTAACAAGTCATGGTCTGTGTCCAGCTCCCAAAATTTACAGTAAATTACATAAAAATGTTCATAAGAGAAGTAGTCCGCAATCTGAAAGACAGCAAAGTTAAAAAAGAAAAAATTGGTGCATCTTAACGTGAACTCTTTAACATAAGTTCCTGAAGAGGTTATCCAAGATAAATGTGTTAAGAAATAAATAGTTACAGTAGAATAATAATCTCGATATCTGTGCAGTGAACATTTTAGTTAGCTGTAAGCTATTTTGACGCATTGTGCTCCTACAATTCTGGCCAATAGTTTTTTCCTGCTCCTGAAAAGGAGGTGGTTTTTATTATTTTGAGGAGATAATGATCAATTCTCGCCCATCTTTTTTCTTATTAGTCAGTTTTGGTTTGATGGGACCGAGGGTCACTGTATATAATTTATATGGTAAGATTGGTTGCATATTTCCTGATATTTTTTTATCGCTTTCTCCTCCACATAATATCAGCGACTAAGATCCATGTTTCCATGTATGGTCAAGCACTACTAAGTATTGCTAGCACTGAAACTTGGAGATTTGTGGGCTTGAAGAAAACAAAATGCTTTACAAAAAAGGAACCACAACAAATATATGAATTAAAAAAAAAACTTGCATTCAATTTTTAAGGTAGGCAGGTTTACTGGCAACTCGTACAATTTTTGATCGATTCTTTTTAGCTGTACCTCATTTATATCCTCCTCTTCCTCAAGAACTGCTAAAACCTGGGAAAGAAATATTGACTTGGTATATTTATCTATTAACAAAATCATCACGACTCTAAGTAACCTTCATATTACTGAGAGAGCAATGTCCAAATTTATGACTTCAGGAAAATCATTTCCTTCACCGAGCATGGAAACAATTTTTAAGATACCTTCAGCATTTTTTTTTGGCTTATCATACATGTATACTTTTGAAGCCCATTTTGCTAGCATTCTTCACTACAAGGCTTTCAAAAGTTTGTTGGACACTAAAACTGTAAATGTGACAAAATCTCTTGAAGAACAACATCATTTTTAATTTTCTTTTGTCGGCAGCAGGGTATTTTAAAGAGGTTAGCAAGACACCAAGCCTAAAGGCCAAATCTGTTACTGGAATTAATTTTCTTAACAAAGTAACATCATTGATAAAAGCTAGCATTACTGGTGTAAACATACTCACGTCTAAAAAGTTACTATTCCTCAATTCTGGGATTGTGATACGCCCTGTCCATGAGCTATTTACACAATAAAATATTCTTGCTATAACCTGTGAAGCAGAGATGAAAAATGTCAGTTATTGTATAACACTTAGAACAGTAATCACTCGGCCAGTCAGCTATTTGGCTTTAGATCAAGAGCTCAAAATCTAACTGTATATTTCAGCCCAGCAAGTGTTTAATATGTGCTGTGTTTTTGGTTTTTGATGGAATCATGTGCACATGACTTATTAGAACAGCTGGTCTATATCTAGGAATGGCTAGCTGCAGTCTTCAACCAGTCAGACAGGGTAGCTGCAATATTACATGTACAGTAAAAGAGACAACGTTTAGATAAATTAGAGATTACAGAACTTACAGTGTGGATGTATCTAGAATGAAAGTCGGGAGCATCACGAAGAAATTCCAAGCCTGGATGTGTTTCCACAATGTCCTTAAAATAGATTTATTACCTTTAAATTAGTTTGGAAAAAAGATTTGGAATTTTCAAAGGCTTTAATAAGGAACAAGGGTTAGCATACAAGGGATGGAAAAGAAAAGGTACAATTGAGCCCTGATGAACAAACACCTGTTCCTGAGTATTCATGAGGGCTATTAATGGTGAGAAACCATTCCATTCTCAAGATACTTGTACTTTCATTACCAGAAAAGAAAACAATAGTAATCCATGTCATAATTGAGGCATTCTCCCAGCAGATCTAGAGCAGGCTACAGTATTCTGACTTGTAAGCTTATGACCAAATTATATCGTCCTAGAGAGGGCAGTTGAATAAATAGCTAAATGATGCAATTTATAAGTCAGGTTTTTATACTGGACACTACAAGTCAAAATGATCAAGCAGATAATTATCAAAAAAGAGAGAAAGTGTGGGGTGACCTTGCAACAATGCAATAGCCTTAGAAGCTTCATTAGTTTGCTTAAATGGGCATGTACGTGTACAAGAAATGTGCACATACATGTACAAGAGTCAAATCACGATTGTTAGTGCTGACAGTTGTACCTGCAAGAGTGGAATAAAGTCTTCTGACTCCAGATAATTATGGGAGTGCTTTGCACTTAAGAGTCGAACAAATCTTGATGCATTGTCATGGCATTTAGATGTTAAGCTGCAAAATAGATGGAGTGATTGGAACAATTACAACGATCATAATAATCTAATTTATTACAAGTTTCATTTAATAGTCACTAACAATTGTGATAAACTATTCAAATGATTTGATTTTGTAAGATTTCTGTATTTCAAAATCTTCCTTTCTTTCACCTTTTATTGATCATTGTGAAAACACACATCAAAGTTATTAAAAGCAACCAGAATGATCTGTAATGTCTTTAACTGTAATGCAAATGTCAGTTCAAACTGAAGAAGCTTAACACTAATTCAACCAGTGAAACATCTTACACAAAGTTTAAGAAGGGTCATGCAAACACCAGAAACATGTCACATTATTATTAATAATAACCATGCATTAATTAAAGAAAGCTTCCATTTTCTGTTGGTACAGTACAATTCGCACAGAATGGAACCATAGCTACAGAGTAGAGGAAAACCGTAGAGCTAGGTTAACTTTGTATTCATGAGAGCATAACACTCAGGTCACTAAAATGTGTCTGTTGTCTGTATCAACCAGTGTCTGTATTAAGCAGGTTAACATTAATAAGAAAAAAATATTGGAACTTTTTATTGTGACAGGCAAAACTATCTGTAATAAGTGGGTGTTCACAGAGTGTGGGTTCCAATGTACAAGTGTAATAGATGAAACAATTTACATGTAGACCTTTTGATAATAAGTTACATGCAACTGTACATACATGTACTTAACCAAAATGGAATTTGTCCTACAGTGTATCTACATCAAATTTGGAGAGGTGTTAGATATATTAATTAAAAAAAAAAAATGTATAACTGACCTACACACACAAATTTCTGTAGTTAGTACAAACCTAACAAATTGAAACTATTATTAGTATGAGTATAAGATACCTTTTCCACATGACGTTAAACATTGGCAAAGTAACATATCCCTGTTTATGCCCTCCTGCGGTAGAAAACAAAGGTTCTCGCCAGTAAAGTGGTAAACCACAGGCCTGAAAGACATGACAACAAAGATTCTTGAATTACATCAAGGCTTCTCCGCTGGTCTAACCAAGGGGGACTTATCCTGATTTCTAAAGTACAAATAATAATAATTAGCTCTTATTAACTGACTAGGAGGTCTGCATGGGAGAATTTTGACCGAGGTTGTGAGTTCAGACCGAACGCAGAGAGGTCTGTACACATGACCGAGGTCAAGATTTTCCCATACAGACCGACTAGGCTCGGTTAATAAGATGTTTATTATATGGCGCAAACAAGAACAACCTAATTTGTTTTAATGCAACTGGTTTGTACTAACTGACATTTTACTTGCGAACGGCAATGAGCTGAATTTAATTCTGCCAAAGTTCGCTCGACCTTTTTAATTTTCTTCTGATCAGGCTTTTTAACACTTCCATAACTAAATTTTGGTAGAAGAAAATACTCAATATTTTTGCATTTTAGTTTGCAACCTTTTCACCGTGAAACATTAGCAGTCTAGATGCCAGTCTAGATGGGAAAATCTAGACTGTTTTCAATCTCGATTTCAGCAAATCAAATTCGTGAATTTGGTAGTTCCCAGTCCTTGTGAGACAAAGCCATATAATAATCATTATTATAGTAGAGCTCTGAGCGGAGCACCATAACAGAACCACATGCATGCATAGAAATAGAAACTCATGCAACTCTTTTTTCATGGTCAACATGGCTAGCGGCATGGATCGCGGGCGCGGGCGCCCAAAGACAATGTCATGCAACATGGCGGTCATACTCCAGCTAATACCAAGTCATGCAGTCTTGGTTTACAGCATATATCCTTAAAATTGGACATCCATGTTATGGTCAATTGACACCTGTCAAAACAAGGTATCTGTTGACCAGTTTCATGTGACCAGATCACGGGCTCAGGTTTAGAGCTCATCCAGGTCATGAGTTTTTTTAAGTTGACCGCAGACCAAGTACTGGCTTTCGATTGGATCGCAGGCTCATGTCGGGTTAATCAACAACTGATTGGACCCCGCAGTGGAGGTGGCTAGCAGTGGATATTTATCGAGCCGCAAAGCGGCAAGGTAAATATTCAACGAAAGCCACCAACACTGAAGGAAATAATTGTTTTTAATTAGTATATATCACACCAGTAGGATAAAATATCTGCAAAAGTTAACTCAGAAGACTGCAAAAAGTCTTTTATTTCGTAAGTTGGCTGCCATCCTGCGCATTTCAGTTGTCGCCGTCGTCGTGGTCATGTGTATGCGCCACAAGAGCAATACAGCTTGCCATGATAACCGTGAGAAAATCAATTCATGGGTTTCCTTTTCTTTCCTATAAGGGTATGGTGCTCCACTTGGAGGCCCTTCAGACTGCCAGAGCTCCTCTATTAACCAAGCACAAGGGCCATACTGGAAAAATATTGGCATAAGGTCTTAACAGAACTAGTACAGACCAAATGTAGTGACCAAGTGCAGTCTGCACAAGGGCAGATATTCTCCCAGTATCAATAGTCCTGAGCAAGCTTGGTTAACAGAGTTTTAATACGTGACTGAACATGCTAAGAAAAAAGACCCCATAAACTTCAAACACAGAATTCTGATTTATACTCCTGTCAAGATAACATTTTCAAAAAAAAAGGACAGAGAGACAGAGGAAAAGAAAAATCTTAAAAGACTAAAATGTTCCTCTTTTAGTTCACAAAAAAAAAAGCTATAAAAACAGTTAGGGATCATTCTAAACAATGCCTCAAGAAAATGTTGCACCAGCAATACAGCATTAGATTGTGACCATCTGAAGCTAGATATTAGCCTCTGTCAATTATTTTTTTTTGCATGGACGATCCTAGTTAATAAACAGCAATAACTTGGTAAATTAAAATAACACATACCAGGGTACTGATATGTGTAAAATAATATGGGAAAACTTGCTCCCCATGGATGAGATACTACATACATGTATTGCATGTAGATCTTTGTATCAGTTAGGCCATCTATGAAGTCCTTTGGGTCAAATTTCAGATGTTAAACTCTCACAATAGAATTGAGCATGTAAAAGGAAACTTATGCTTACAGTGTACTGAGGTGTGACTCAATGGTTTTTAGTTTCATTTCCTTCGAAACCCCATATCCCAAAATACTGCGCAAAAGAAACATTGATAAATAACGTTACAAATTTAACTTGCACATCTAAAATACATGTACATGTATATATGTACAGTAGTTTGAAACAAGAGTCAGATTCTGGATGGTGAAAAACTGTGCAGGTTCTTTACGATCTCTTGATCTTCAAAGACTGCCCAAAGAGGATCTTTCAAGGATCCTTAAAATAAAGGATTTTAAGACGGATACCTTACAGAGATCTTGACAAAGATCATAGCAAAATAAGAATTCTTCAGATATTTGTAAACTATCCATTAGAAATGAGGATTTTACCTGGATCTTAAGCAAACAACTTTTACAGAATAAAATATTTCAGTTTTTATTTATGACAGATGTTGACTTCTCATATAAAAAAAAGAAAACATTCAAGAATTTACCAGAAGACAAATAACTGTAAATATCACAACAATATTGACTTAAATTATCATTTCAAGGAAACAAAATAATAACTTGTTGAAAATCTTTTTTTGACAAAGCAGTGCTCATCTCCCCTAGGCAGCTTTTTTAATGAAATAAGTGCATGTAAGATGCCCAGTAAAATAATGTGAAAAAATAAAAATAAAAATTTATATTTTTTTCATTTTTATTAACCATTTTTAACCTGTTTTATTTTAAATATTGATAAGATTGTGTTCCCCACAGACTAGAAAGTTCTTAACAGCCTTGTCAAACGTTTTCAATGTTACCAGTATATGATTGTAATTCCAAGCTGTTAAAACGGAAAACAGTCAAAAGATCTAGAACAATGCCGTTGAAAACAATTCTCCTGTGCGTATTTGCTAAACACTCGAGTAAGAGATTCAAAGGAAGTAATTACTTCATAAAATATTCAAAGAAAAAACACGTTTACGAATTCAGCAAGACAGCAATATAAATATTAAACGGGAACTTTTTCAAAAGCGATTAAATAAAAAAGGTCTCTATTTTGCATTCAAAAATATCGACTTCTTGACGAATGTTGAAAAATATTGACTTTGATTCCATATTGAGCCTGTCGCGAAGGTTAGTAAACTTATAAGCCTAAAATTACGGCGTTAAATATTGAATAAAAACGGTTAACTTAAATATTTCCCATCGTTTGATTCCTCGGATGAAAGTCATATAATAATTTAGTTTTGATCAGGCTGATATTGAATCGACAACGAAGACGAAATATAGGCTTGAAATCCTTCAACAAGCTATATTTGAAAATGCGACCACTGTGCGGGAAGAAATTATACAAAACGAATCAACTTTTCGCAATTCGAAACAAAAGCTAGATATTAGTCTATTACGTAAGCGTCTTGAAAATTTATCAAACAACGTGAAATATTAAAAATATTTCTTGAGGCAATAAGTACCCACTTTAATACGAACAGACATATCGGCGTAGCTGATTGATAAACTCAACAGCCGAAATCTGTAAGCTTGTCTTTGCTTTCAGACGTAAGGAAAAACAAACTCGCGACGATATTGAAAGATTTGTCGTTTCAATCCTAACGTATTTCCGCTTAAGTCTTTCGAAGAAACAGATTTCGTGCCAAAGTGGCAGACTTTGCTCTAAATGGTATAAGATTTCATTGAAAGTTCACACAAAAAGACAGACATGACTCGGCACGATCAACCCAAACGTAATAAGAAAGCACTTGATGCTGAATGTGGCACTCATGTGCCTTTACCCTCTTGACAGCGGAATAAATCTTGAACCAACAATGAAACGTTAAGTTACAAACAAAATGTTTGATAGCTACAGAATTCAGTAAAATTAAACAACGCTTACTAAATAGTTAAGGGGTCACAAAAACCCCACTGACGTTTATCCTTACATGTAAACACCACACCACAACACGTTCTTCGTATTCGACCAGGAGCTCTAAAAACGTCACGCTATAATATCGGGTATCAAGTTTATTCCCGAGTTAAAATAAGTAACCGTATATAAACGCCGACATTAGAAAAATACCATACCTTAACAACAGTTCCAAACTCCTCTTTGGGTATTCCGTGATCGTAAAGTTTGAAAATTCTGGCCACCTTCTCCAACGTGACTTCACACTTGGTCGAGTCTTCTGGCTTTCCGAGCGGGAAGTAGAACGGTGCCAATTGGGCGGCACAACCAGCAAAGATTCTCACATTATTCAACACCAGCTGTTTATCCTTCATCGGATACTTCGTCCCTTCATTGTTTTCTAACCGAGGTGACCGTGGAGGCGATTTCGAGCCGGGTCTTCGAGAACACCTCTCTCTTGGACTTCGCGGCGACCGCAACAATTGTGACGGAGAGCTGGTTGGTGGAGCCGGAGGTGAAATGGGTCGTGTAGCGCCGCCTATTGAATTCGGCGAGCCTAAATGTGACAATTGCCTTGGCGACAGAGGGCGGCCCTGGATTAACTTGTTCAAATCATTTCTGAGAATACGTTGAGTTTCGGGCATCGACAACCATCGAAGAAACAGCTCGTCGACTTTCACTTTCAGTACTGGAGAAAGATGCGCCATAAAACTGGAAATGTTAACGTCAGATTGAAGTGGCAATCTATTATCTACGTCTGTACATCACTTCCTCCCGTTGTGGTTGAGTTGGCCAAACTACGAAACATAAATAAATAGACCTCTTTTCATCGACCAGCGCAGTTAATATCCCACGATTCAAGCTTTCGTTCGTGATAACAATTTCCGTTGTTGATTTCGTTGTACTTGAAGTAGGATAAAACAGTACAATTCAATAGACTCTACCAGCATTCGGTTCGCTTTGACACCAGCCGTTTCTTGAAATCATAACATGGCAAGCCAGGAACATAACAACCACTGCCTACAAAATTGACTTCACGCCATTTTTCGATCTTTCTGGCAAGGAAAAAATCGAAAATCGAATACGGCGCGATCGGCCATGAGCAAACAGAACAACGATCAGCGGTCTGATCAGCATAAATTAGCAGAGTCGTTTCCAGTCTCTAGGACGAGAGCTACTATCATGAGGATTGTACAAGGGGGGTCTCTGGCACCGTTCACGAACGGAAAAAAACGGCGGATAACGGATCACGGATATAAAAATTTAGTTTTCCCGAAGCACGAAACTAAGCAAGTAAGAGTGTTTGAAGAAAACAAAACCGCGAAAGGCTAACCATCCGGAGGACTCGCGTCTCAAAATCACGCGTAGAATAGAGTGGTGAAATCAAGAATATCGGTTAATAATTCAAGTTCTGCATGGGTCACGGATAACCTTCAGGTCACGGATCTGAAAGAAAAATTTCCTAAATTCACGTTTCATGGAAAATAAAATCAGATAATCACGCATCATGAGAATACCCCTGTACGACCCTCTATCATGGACTGATACGGAAATAATGGAACATTTGTGGGAAAAAATTAACGGGACATTTGTGGGAATCCTAACCCTTACTAACCCTAACCCTAAGAACTAACACATGTGGCCTGTGTGTGAACCATATTCCCCATCAGAAATTCATTTCATGGGAGCAGTACCCTGAAGTGAGATGTCAACTCTAAATCAGATGGAGGTGTTGCGTAAACCCTTCAAGGCGATTTGCACTACAACTACCAGAATCCTTCACTTTTTCTGTTTGTTATGCTAATTAGGCCAATTGTTATTTTAAAGCCAAAATTTTCTGGGGGAGGATACCCCCGCTCCCTGTATGGGGGACCACCACAGCTGCGTCCTCACAACTCTCCTGTATGGTTTGGAATTTTGGCGCATAACGGAGAAGGATTTATCAAAACTCTCCACATTTCAATCACACCAAGAGATTTCGGCGTATCCTACGCATCTTATGGCCTAATGTCATCTCAAATAAGGATCTAGCTCTTTGAACCGTGTGGAACTGAACCAATGGCTACCATCCTGACGAGGAGACGCTGGAGGTACATTGGCCATGTCACCAGTCAAGCAGCTTCCATTGCGAAAATTGCTTTACATTGGACGCCAGAACGGAAACGCAAGAGGGACGGCCCCCCACCCCAAGATCACGTAGCGACGGAGAGTGGAGAAAGAGGCATCAAGCTTATCGCAAGGGACCGGCAGATGTAGAGAGTGCATGTTGCTGCCCTACATGCCACCTAGGCGTAAGGGGAATGAGTGAGTGAGTGAGTTAGAAGAAAATAGTCAATATTTTTGCATTTTAGTTTGCGACTTTTTCACTACAAAACATTACCGGTCTAGATGCCAGTCTAGATGGGAAAATCGAGACCGCTTCCAACATCGATTTCAGCCAATCAAATTCGTGAATTCCCCGAGTCCTTGTGAGATTAAACAGCCATATAATAATAGACCATATTAAATATTTTACCTCAAGGGCCCAGCCTCATTCTTTGACTCACTGAATTAATTTTCTGCATTTCTAGGATCTGTGCAAGAGTTGAACTCCTGTATAGAAGGGTTTCTCATTGCTTATCTTTAATGGAGTTTGAGATCAGTCAACTTCAAAATTGGAAGACAGAAGATATAAACAGAAATCTCACTAAAAAGTTACAAAACAGAAATCATTTTTTGTGCAAATCCTGGTTGAATCAGGCTCTGGGTAATCATGGCACTTTAACCACCAGCAACCTGCAACTGACTAGCATCCCATCCAAGAGAATAAAAATACTCCTAGTCACTCGTCATTTACCAACTGGTGTTCAGGGAAGATAGCTGGTGATTGCCAATGCTCTAGCCTGCGAACAGGCTCCCGGTAAACCCGAACGAAGCGAGGGGGTTCCCCTGTCCCCACCCCGATCGCTTCGCTCTCCGAATTCTTCTGTTTCGCGCTCGCCGAAATTTTTTCCGTCCTCGCCGGGAGCCTGTTCGCAGGCTACCAATGCTCTTTCATCAGAAGTGCCCAGGGTTTTTAGTCCCCTGGCCTAGCTCTCTAGTCCCATGCATGAACCTCATTATTGCAAAGGTGCTAAAAAGACATCCCCTCAAGTTTTGGTCATGTTTGAATGTGGTACAAAAAAATGGCTGAATTTTTGCTGTGGCTATGGCGTTCAATGTTTTAGAGAATGTCATTCTCACATGTCTTTTTCTGTGGGTCTGTGTTTCATTTTTGAGAAGTGATATATGCTAAAAAAAAGTTTGAATTTGAATAAATGTTCATTTCCCATCCTGTGAAACCTACAGCAGCTTTTTGGCCGGTTCATTTTGTCTCATGATGTATTGGCTTAGCAGCATGAAACAACAGGCAAAAAACTCTACCTCCTTACACAAGCTACATAAACATACCATGATAGAATACCATTCCACAAAAAAAATGCAAGACCAACAGCAATATTTTAATGCTCGAAATGTTGAGAAACCAAAACCAAAGATACATTTTACATCATAGTTGGTAGCATGTGGTTGCATCCCAAGGTCAATTATTTTCAAACTTTGCCAGTCTATAACTTGTCTGGCAAATGTCCATGTGTTGCGTCATATGCTATGTTATGTTAGACTATCATCACAAACTAGATACTTTCTATAAAGTAACGATCAATAAATAACTTAATCTACTTGAGATAACTAACAGATATAAGGAAACTGGCAAGTTATACTGAGAGGATATGTTTAGTTTGGCATCTTTCATTTAGTACTACATGTACAATATCCTTGATAGAAAGGAAACCTTTGAAGAATAATAAATAAATATTTACATCAATATATTATGTACAAAATTATGCTGAATAGGTTATGACAAAAGCAAGCAGTTTGAGGTTATCATGAACAGGAAATCGTCAAAAATTAGAGCAAGCTTTTTTGTTTTAGCCATATTTGGTTTCTACCCACTGTTTTCTTAGTGTTGTTTGTCAGCATTCTGATCTATGAGTGACTGGTAAGGATATAACAGAAATGCTGTCTTTGAATCTACTCATAATACCTGCTTAGCATTGTTAGTATTGCTTTTGATTTTAACTCTTTCAATTGCTTTCTTTCACAATGCACTTTAAAATGCTAAACATGATGAATAATGCACCAGAGTTGCAAATGATAAGCATTTTAACAATTTCATTGGCATGACATGTAGGTGTTGTGAGACTCCCTAGAGGGTTGGCCTGTCACAATTTGAAGACATTCATGTTTGAAATTCAAGTAAATGCCTGATTTAGATTTACAGGGTTTACATAATGGTATCCCTTCTAATTTAAAGGTCAATCAATCTGACAGATACTTCAAACACTTTGCCTGGAAAGGTTGATGAAGCTGGGACTTTGGGTATCCTTCATATCGTAGACATCCAACCAGAATGCAGTGCGAGAAAAACTAGAATAATATTATTATGACTCTACTCGAGGTTTGAAAAAAGTGCTGTTCTGTCGTTTAGCACTTGTGAGTAGATTTTCTTACCAGGCAAGTTACTTTTCATTCTCACTTGCCCGATGGGTAAGGGCCCTGGCAGGTCTTCTGCCAACTAAGAGAAAAAAAATAGACTTAGACTTGCCCAGGGCAAGAAAAATTAGAGAGCTGATTGTCCGAAGGGCAAGCTGGAATTGGGTTTTTTTAGCCTTGTAAATTATTCCTGCCCAGGTATAGACACAAGATCATGCACAGTAACTCCTCAGCAGGGTCAGAATCAAAATTAATTTAACAATAATCACAACATATGCATTTTGTATTCAATGCTGAGTGAAGAGCTCTTGTATACAGTTTGGAGAGGGTCTGCAGCTGTCTTGGAACAATTTGTTGCTTGGCTTGGCAGAGTTACTCAAAGTAATCCAAGAAGTCGAACCACAACAGCAATGCCACTAAACAGCATCCTCCTTCCCCTGAAAATCAAAATATTCTTCCAAAGAACAAACTCCAACTTGTACTGTTATTTGTTATTAGAGTTTGACTGTAAAAACTTGCCTGGGAAAGGACTTTTCAAAAGTGTACAGGCTGGATTGAAAAAGACTTGAAACTGTAAAACTGATGTTTGTGATTACAGAAGGCTGAACTCTGAACAGACAACTAAGGTCTCACTTCCAATATCCTGGACCAAAATAAGATGTGCTTTGATGAACACAATTGAGCAATTAAAATGTGGCTTACTGAGAATGTATAATCATTCTTTGACAGAAATGAAGCAGGTAGCCTTCCATTAAAATAGACTTTCACTTTGATTTCATAGCCTTCCTCTCATTCATTGGTTAAATCACAAAATACATTGACTATTTCCATGGTGGATATACACCAACATGTAAAATCAATTAATAAACAGAGGGAACAGTTGATCCATCATTCCATCGATGTTAACACACCCTTTTCGTCAACAAACTTCAGCTTACATTTGCCATCTGGTGACACTTTGTCATTGTTGTTACTAAAAGGATTGCTGCAATTGACACAGGGACAAAGTTCACATGAACCTCCATCACTGAAGCATGGACAACGCGTGCTGATGCATCTGGGGCTTTGAAGCTTGGACGATGTCCCACAAGAACACCTCTTCAACTTACTTTTCTTTTTATGCTTTCCTGGCGGAGTTACAACAACTACTTCTTTTGGCTGAAGGTCTGGTTTAACGTGAATTTCAGGCTCGACATTATCAAAAATCTGAATCTCTTCAGTGTCATTTCCATCTTTTGTAACTTCATGAGAGCAAACTCCAGTATTGTTTTTGATTTCAGAACTAAAAGACAGGCTAGTTGCACTTGTACTTATCTTTACAGGGGTCTTCTTCTTTTTGCCATAGTTATAATAACTTCCCTTGAATGGCTTTTTCTTTTTTTTCTTCTCCTTTTGACTTTGGGTACCTGTTGGTGAAGCCAAGAGTTTTGCAACTTTTTTGGGAGGCAGGAGTTTCATTTCCGGCGGAAGTATTGTTGCTGGGACACGTGACTCCGCCGCCATGTTCAAATCACCGCCAGAGGAATTTTTGGAATTTAATTCCGAGTTGTTTACCGGTACCTGCCCTTGTCGGTTACTTGGAAAGTCTGCAAGTGAGATCGGGCTTGTAACGGCCTCTTGAATGATCGCCAAAGTCTTGTTGTACTCGCCGTTTTGTGTCGACAGCCTCTGAACGCTGGCCGCTTTTTGGGCGATGCATTCGCAAAGCTTTTGATAACAAGCCAGCACAATTCGAGCTTGTTTATCCTCCGTAAGCTTTTCCAAGTTTGTGCACCATCGACATCCGGGTATTAAGGCCCGCTTCCTTCGAAGGCACCCTTTGCACACGTGGTGTTCACAGCTGTGAGATCCGTACGGGTCGATCAACAAACCACGGCAAACTCGACAAGAAAGGGCTTGGCGAAGCTTTGGAAGCAATTGGAACAGTTGATCCCAAACAGCTTGATTGTCGGTTTCAAGCGACAACATGCATTTGCACGCTTCGACATAGAGCGTTGTGGCGTTCATTCCGAAGTTTTTAACGCGTCTTTTTGCTGTTGGAACTATTAAAACGTAGTAAATCGTATTAAAATTGCTAATTTGTAAATTCGCAGTGCGACCGTGTTTGGTGTTGTTTTCTATGAGCCCTCGTTCTTTTGATCAGTGATAACTGCTTCATTTGAGCATGCGTGGAAATGTGTTTTAGTGCACGTGCAACCCTGGAAACTATTTTTCCGTGGGATGGGAGGCTTGCTATATCTTACGGTTTGTAATTTCTTTCCTTATTTTTTCAGAAAATTGTCAAACAACTTCTCTTTACTGAAAAAGTTCCACCAGAGATTAGGAAATAATTTTGAAAGGAGAGTTCTTTCTTCAAGGGAAAAAATATGGAATCTTTTTCAATTTAAGTTATACTTACCCTACCCCTGGCTCGTCAAACACTAGAACGGATTCTTAGGAAAATGGCGATGTCCACCGTCTGCAGGACAGGAGGACTACACAAGTGGATCTTCCCCTTTTCTGATAGATTTATTGCCAAGACTCGTGGTTCAAATGGAGTACCTTTCACGAAAAATGTTCTGATAATAAGAGCATGTTCTGGGAGCGTTTTGCAGAGAATCCAGAAGAAACAAGAGGAAGCTATTGTTGGCGGCGGACAGAAAAGAATCGACACCCAGCACCACAAAGTAAGCTGACCTTCCAGCATTTCTGTTTTTATAGTTTTTTTAACGAACAGTTGTGAGGTTCAAGCTAAAAATCTGAAAAATAATGACGTCTTAAATTTATTTTGGTTACTGAAGAGCTTCCTTCAACAGACCCTGTAAATTAATCGTCCTCTTGGTTTAAATAAAACCTGAGCTTGTAGCCTCCCCTCCTAACTGGAAACGTAGCATTTTGTCAAATTCTTTTAGAGAACACCTTTTAACGTGGTAAAATGACGGATGTCATTTTTTGTTTTTCCAAGAAGCTATCATGGCCTCTCTTAGGAGGGGTGCAAAAAATAAATGTACCCACCCCACCTATAGTGACCACCTCCACCCTGTCAGCAGAGATACCAGCATAAAAAATTGAAATTCAGGAGATAGCTAATTTTGCCTTCTTAACCCTAGAAAAAATTAAAATTAGAGCTTTGCCAATTCAACCACAAAAATGCATCACACACTCTAGGCATTCATGGCATGCAAGTCTTCAGGGATGTAGCACTGTAAATCAACTGAAATCAGTGGAATGCACCTAGCATTTTAGAAAATAAAAAGTAACTACACATGAAAGTTCTATTAGCCCTCTGTCCTTCCACACCCTGCTTCACTGCTTCCCTAAAGGTTGTTAATAAAATAATACTTTCTCTTGTACACCACCCCTCTGCAACTAAATTTCGTTTATATGTATCTATGGGTGAACTCCCCTTTCTAGTAATCCCCATTTCCCCTTTTTGGCTGTTGAAAAGTTAGAATCTGTATTTGGAGTTATCAGAGAATAGTTCTTTATCAACAGTGTTTACTAAGTCATTTAAACATGTTTGTTTGTTTTTACAGGGTAAATTGACTGCAAGGGAAAGAATCAAGCTATTGTGTGACCCAGAATCATTTGTTGAATATGATATGTTTATGGAACACAACTGCACTGAGTTTGGAATGGAAAATCAAAAGGTGTCATTTTTAATCTATTTTTTTAATTTTTAATTTAACAATAATAACATACAACTTTCAAGTCATATAGTTATATTTCTTGACAAGATTTCAGGTTTCTAAGGAAAGTAATTTTCACTGGTTGAAAATTGTGCATTTGCATTTGCCACATGTGTTCAACTACTCCTATGCAGTTTAACTTGGTCACAGGGTTTCATTGAGGGCTGTGCACCGGGCAAGTTGACTGCTTGTGAGGACGATTTTACCCCCTGGATTGACCATCAAGAGGAAAGTTTTCCTTGTAATGAAGTTCAGATCAAAATAGTTTGCCCACGTGACTGAAAACCAGTTGCCTTCCTGCTGAACAGATTAATGGTATCCCTTGGCTGAACTATTCACAAACTTAGTACCCCACCCATGCGGCCTCACCTACTACATCCCTTGCTACATGAACTTTAGACCACTTGAACCTGAACACTGGCATAATTGGTATTGTTGTCTTAGTTCACTGGTGACAGTGTGGTGACTGGTCAGGGGACGATCAATGGAAGAGTCTGTTTCCTTTTCAGCCAGGTGAGTTTATTAACAGTGGACATTGTACCCAAGCATGTAACATGCAAAATTGTCAGGTGGCTTAATGACCTGATCATGACAAGAATGATAAAAGAAGCAAGCATTTGTGCTACAATCGTGGACAAAAGTCCTTGGGACACTTATTTAATTTGACGAATTGTATTGTGTTTTACTGCTGAAGTTTGAAAAAAGTGCTGCTTTTCTTTTAAATATGCATCACTGTTCCCCCTCCCCACCCCATACAGTGTTGAAGGTCAGAAGAAATTGCAGGTAGTAGTTTTCAACATTGAATTGGGGGTGGGGGGCTAGGTTAGGAAGGCAAAGTTGTATTTTTATCTGGCGTGTGCGCAAAAGAGCCAAAAGTGCAAATTTGTCCCACGACTTTTGTCCTTGATTGTAGGTACATACATTAGTAAGTAGTTCTAAAACATAATATAAATTAAATTGTCTAGCTGTTTATACAAATGCTGACAGACAGGTAGACATATATCTCATATACCTCTCCTCTCATTTTCAAACTAAGGTGTACATTCAGCATCTGGTAGCATGCTATAAACTATCAGGAAATTTTTGTTGTTGTTGTTCTTCATTTCTTGTCTCTGTCACTACACTTGTATTACATATAAGAAGTTCACATTAGTTTACAAAGTACTTAATGTGAGCAATTTTCACACCTGTATAATTGTGTATGCTTCCTACGCTTTTGCGAAAATAAAGCCTGAAAAAAATTAAGGCTTGACTCAATAGCTCAGTTGCATTGGTAGGATACTGCTCTGGAGAGGTCATGTGTATTTGGATATTGTTGAAGACTGTTTCGTTTTTAGGTTTTAAGCTGCATTACATAATTGCAAAGATCTTTCATGTCTGTAGATTTGTATCCCACATTAAATTATATTTAATACATGGTATATGATGAACACATATTGGCTTGTTTGGATCTCAGGATTTCACAGTTTTTGGAGGTAGCTTGTCCAGTGCTCATGCAAGAAAAATCTGCAAGGTAGGATTGCCTTGATTACAAGCATTCAGAAAAATTTGTGACATTGTTGCCACATCCTTCATGACTAGTGTTGCTTCTAAATAGCTTTAAAACAATCAATATTAATTATCTTTCTTTGGAGTGTCCACATCTTTAAATGTGTTTTTACCAATTGACTTTCAAGTAAGAACCACCAAGTTTTTAGTACATAATTTGCATTGTACACTGTGAGACTAAAATGTCTTGCCCAAGAATGGAATGCTTCCCCCCCAGTACATCTCTATCTGGATATTAGGTTACAGTGCACATTCCTCTCACAGCTAAGGAGTAACATCTCATGTCCACTCTAATCACAGGTAATGGACAAGGCTATGCTAGTTGGTGCTCCTGTTATTGGTTTGAATGACTCTGGTGGTGCTCGTATCCAGGAAGGAGTAGAGTCACTTGCAGGCTATGCTGATATTTTCCAGCGTAATGTCATGGCATCAGGAGTTATTCCTCAGATCTCGCTGATTATGGGACCATGTGCTGGAGGCGCTGTCTACTCTCCTGCTATTACCGACTTCACCTTTATGGTCAAGGTGTGCATAATGATAATAAACCAAGAAACAGCTGAACCTCCCAAAAACAATCACACAAATATTCAAAAATTTAGGGTGGCTCTCTTCGTCATGTAATTTTTTAGAACTCTGCCAAAATTTGTGTCTTATCGTGCTAATCAAAATTCAAGAATAAAAAAATGGGGTCACTAAGTTTGTTTTTGAATTACTAGTAGTTAAAGCTCCAATTAGGCAGCTTTTAGCAGGTCATTTTGTTGCTATGGTGACCTATTGTGTCAATAAAATGATAGCAACATGTTCACCAGTGAATGGGTAGTTTTTTGATACCAAGATTGTAGCATCAAAATCTTGGAAAGTGCTAGAAAGTGTTGCCAGCCACCTTAATAACTAGTGTGCATTACTAAGTTGTGATGTGAATGGGAAGTTTGGAGAACACCCACAAAGGTATGAATTGCTCTGCTGCCCGCTGCATCATGAGTAACTCTTAGTATACTCTTCTTCCTTGCAATATTCCCATGTGCATCATAACTCCCCGATACACACTGAGACATGAATTAGTCACATTTAAAGTAATATGATTTCTATATATTTTGCTTTTTAGGACACATCATATTTGTTTATTACTGGACCTGATGTTGTGAAGGTAAATATTGTATTTTTTTTGTCGTAAATTGCAAAAAAATAACAACTTTAGATCTTTTTCCCAATTTCCAATCTATATTGACTCTTCTGTCAGTAAATAAAAAAAACTCTTTGCAGGCTTACCGCTGGTTCACTGTAAACCAGGCCAGTGTAAAAATCACTCATCCAAAGTAAGAGCATGCAGGTTTGGGTTTTAAACTTTTGGGCTTTTGGTTGAGTGAGACACATATAAGGCCTTACGCATCCCATGGCGTGACAAGGACTGATGATGACGACAATGATGTTGATGATGATGATGATGATGATGATGATGATGATGATGATAATGAGATACTACATGTATTCAAACTTGAAGATAACGTTCTTTAACAAGGTCTTTTCTCATTAACCCTTTCTGAATGTTGCATTGGAGAGCCAGCTCGAAATTGGTCTGTTTATGCCAAACCACTGGACACTTTCTTTGGTTACATGGCTTTGTGGAAGAACACATTAATTAAATTAATTTTATGACTCATTCTTTTATGATTTAGACTGTCACTCAAGAAGATGTTACTCAAGAAGACCTTGGAGGAGCTAAAACTCACACTTCTGTCTCAGGTAAGAATCAGAGGCTCAGTCATGTATTTGCATGAAATATATAATAATAAAAGCTTTATTTAAAACTGAAAGACCGATCAGCGAAGTCCAGGAGGAAGATGCTGGTATTAACCAATGATCAGTATGTGGTAGGGCTTTTAGAAATAACAGACTCCCGACTTAGGCCCAGTTCAGACGTCGTGCTTTTTACTTAGCAGACTACATGTGATTAATTTAGTTTAACCATGTTCAGCTGGGCAGAGAACATGCTTGCTAATTTGACAAGTTTGTTCATGACACTTGGTGCCACAGGGTAAAGGTAAAGTCTGCATATGAGCCAAGTGACCCATCAGGCCAGTGCTTATCTCCGGTTTCTGTTGCATGAAGCAACCAGGAGTATTTCTACTCCCCTTGGATGGGATGCTTGTCCATCGCAAGGTTACCCCCAGCATTAAATTCACCAGTACCTATTTATACACCTGGGTGGAGAGAAGCACTGTGAGAGTAAAGTGTCTTGACCAAGAACACACCACAGTGTCCCCAGCCAGGGCTTGAACCCAGACCGCTCAATCCAGAGACGAGCACACTAACCATGAGAACGCAACTTGGCTTTCACTTTGTGGTTAGAATTGCAAATAGTTGAAATCTTTGTCATAGACTAAATTTAGTCATAATATTTATACAGGAGTCGCTGTTGGAGCCTTTGAAAATGATGTTGAGGCTTTGGCCACGTAAGTATTTATTGGACAAATTATTTGATATTATTTGACTGCAATACCTTTCCTTTTTGCCATGAAATGTCAAGTAGTACATGACTTTGTATGTAGTGAAATTTCCAGCCACTGCAAGATTGCTAGCGTCTGTAGTCTACAGAGCTGTAATCTTCTTACTTATTCATTGAAAGTGATGGCTTTCTTATCAACTTTTAGGATTTCACAGTAATTTTTCAGATGTTATATTCTTTTAGGATGAGAGAATTCTTTGACTTCCTCCCCCTGAGTAACAAGAACCCATCTCCAATCCGAGAATCTGATGATCCATGGTGAGCATGAATTTGGCATGTTGCTTTGAAATTAGATGATCGTGAGGAGTTAAAATAACAACTGCAAGTGCAACCAATTATGTAATTGAAAACAAAGTTACCATGTATTAGTCCCAAGGGGGCTCCTCAGGGGGCTACTCCTCAGGGGGTGATGACAGTGAGTTCCTTACACACTGGATCAAGTCAAACAGCACATTTTAAATTTAAGTTTTAAATTACTGTTTTTTGTTTTAAGTGATGACTAATTTCTACCATGTTTAAATGAAGAACATTATGCTACTATATACTAACAAATACCTGCATGTAGTACACAGTTCTTTCAACACGAGGGAGAAAAAGCATTATTTATTGCAATGCAATTTTATGCTAATTTAGACATGTGACATTCCAGACTTGTATATTCATCAGATGGAGTTTCCACTCCAACTGGATAGTGACTGTTGTGGTGTACTTGATAAATGTTATATTTGTTTTGTTTTCTTTAGTGATAGAACAATTCCCAACTTGGATACTCTAGTTCCCTTTGACTCAACCAAGGCTTACGACATATTGGATGTAATATATCCAGTAAGTAATAAAGACTGCATGGCAGCTCAGCATAGTAAATCTTCTTACTGGCTGCAATGCCTTTCCTTTGACTTTCAAGTTCTGAGAATTTTGTTGATAGGGTGAACTTAGAATGTTCATCACGTGCAGTTCAATGCGATCAAGTAAGGCTGTGTGTTGTGAAGTGTATATGAAATAATTCATATTTGAACTGCGGTTGTAGATGAAAGTGAAGAATGATCATCGCAGTAAATTTTCCAATTTAAGCAATTGGACAGAAGAAGCCTGAAAAAAATCAGGGCTTCAACGGGATTCGAACCTGTGACCTCTGCGATACTGGTGCGATGCTCTACCAACTGAGCTATGAAGCCACACATTGGGAACGAGGTCAATTGATTGACCTCGCTCCCAATGTGTGGCCTCATAGCTCAGTTGGTAGAGCATCGCACCAGTATCGCAGAGGTCACAGGTTCGAATCCCATTGAAGCCCTGATTTTTTTCAGGCTTCTTCTTTCCAATTGCTTAAATTGGAAAATTTACTGCGATGATCATTCTTCACTTTTAAGGCTGTGTATTTGTTTACAAAATAATGTAACAATTATTCTCTGTAGAAGATGATATATTTGCATTTATTTAACTGCACTGTAAAACACTGCAATAGAGTTTAAAATTAACACATTGAGTTATGTTATTTTGCTATAAAACAGTGCAGTTAGGTTGAAAATGAATCAAAAACCATTTCTGTTAAAAACATGTTGGGATGTTAAATTGACGTTTCATGAACATTATAAGTCGAAATGATTAGAAATAGCACAAATAGAAATATAAAAAGAGAATTCCTAAAGAAACAAACACAATATGAAAACAAACTTGATAACAATCAAAAAAATAATTCTTAATAATAATTATGTGCGGATAAATAGTTAAAAAAAAAAGCCGGGCAAAGCAATTTAGTTGTGACGAATTAAAGATCATTATTCTTCACAAAGAAATACATTAAACAACTTTACTGAATATTGTTCTTGTCAGATTGTAGATGACGGTGAGTTCTTTGAGATCTCTCCAGACTATGCCAGGAATATTGTGGTGGGGTTTGGACGTATGAACGGGCGCACTATTGGAATTGTTGGCAATCAGCCTACAGAAGCAGCAGGTAAGAATAATTTATTTACCAGTTTCTGGCATTAAAGGTTAGTTGGAGAGCAATGTAAAAATTTAAGGTGAGAAGTGTGGCATGGGAAAGTTCCTCCCCCTAAGCCCCTCCTCAATTTTCTTTCTCCTTGTTTCAGTGCTGCTTCCCAACCAACCAAATGTGTGGAGCATAGAATAATAATATTAAATTTAAATGGTATTGCATTAAGTAATACTCAAAACCAGTGATGTCGGCTTCTTTTTCACTGCTACTCCTTTTCAACACTCGTAAGTGCAGGCAAAACAGGTCAAGATTTCCTACTTAAAATGAGGTTATGAATTAGTTTTCATTTTATTTCACAAATTGATACTTGATCCAAAACTAATGATATCTACTAACAGTACCTGTGGCTTGTATTTTCCACTTCACTACAGTATATATTTCATGCCCTCTTTCTCACTTTCATTTGTGCTTTCAATGATATCAGGAAAAAGACACTATGAAGTTATTTTCAGGTGTGGCAAATGATCTTCCAATGTTAAATGTATGTTTATAGTCATGGTCAATGCACTTGCAGCCACACCTAGCTAGTTCACTGGAAAGATGCAACTATCTAGTAAATAAATATATAATGGGTTTAAAAATCCCAACTGGTGGGAGGAAGACTAGTTATTTCCAAGCACGACTGAGGAGCTGAAGTAGGTTTTTTTAATAGAAAACACTCCAGCTTAGTGATCAGAGTGGGACTTGAAACCAGACCTCCGGATCTCACATCTGGCGCCCAGATCACTCGGCCACACTACTAAATCATTTGCTTTTGCACTGCAGGCTGCTTGGACATCAATGCTTCTGTCAAAGGAGCTCGGTTTGTGCGTTTCTGTGATGCATTTAATGTTCCTATCATAACCTTCGTAGATGTGCCAGGATTTCTTCCAGGTACGTGTAGGTGACCCTCAGTCACCCCCGTGTGACTACATTTTCTTAGTTCTACATAAAATAGACACCTCATAATTCTTTGTAACTAGAGAGCTTAAGCATTGACGAAGGCAGCCCCGAGGACAACGCCTAGTAAAAAATGAATTTATATTTTACCTTCGAGTGTCGCAATTGTCTAGATCTGTTTAGTGCGCCTATTGGTCACAGAACTTCCTCACGTTTTATGTAACGCCAGCGTTCAATTCCAAATGAAAATACGGAAAATTAGCCGCCGTCGTTCCCGTTCCCCAAAATACGTAGAACGTGGTCATTCCACGTTGTTGTTGGGCAGAGGATGGCAGAGAAATGTTCAAAGATTTATAACACATGTGCACAGCCATTGTTCTACTCATTAAAACTTTTGTTTGGTGACGTTCTTGTTGCCGTTGCCCTCGTGGTTTGATTAAGATCTCTATTAATAATCAGTGAGAACATCTAGAGGCCAGTTGCCTTAACAAAGGAAATACCTTCTTCTTCCATTCAGCCTCTCAGTTATTGAAAAGGATGCTTTAAAATTGCAGAGTAATGATAATATCTAATCCTTTTGTAGGAACACATCAGGAGTATGGTGGTATAATCCGTCATGGTGCAAAGCTTCTGTATGCTTATGCTGAGGCGATTGTGCCAAAGATTACTGTCATCACCAGAAAGGTAAGCTTCACAGTGAAGGTGGGAAGGAACTGTCACTGTTACAACGTTCGTCAAATTAATTAATTAATTAAGGAAGGAAGGAAGGAAGAGCATGTACGTAGCTACACATATAAAGGGAAGGTTTACATACACAGAGTGGCAGTTCAGTTTTTATGTGCGATACCTGTGGTATTCCACACTATTGTCATCGGCTGGTGTCTGTTAATGCAAATGAGTTTATATCCCACATATGTACCCTTTGGGTACCTATTTTTTTTATGAACGTGTACAACAACTCGCATTTAGAAGGCTATGTATGCAGCACTTAGCCAACTGGTAAGCCCCTCCAGCCGTTGGTATTCTTACCACTTTATGATTTACGTATTGACAGTTTTCCAATTATAGGAGCAGTGTTGTACATTTATATCTGCCTAAATTCACAAAGTCGTTATTTATTATTATCTTTGCACAAAGATACTCGCTGAAATTTGCTGGATTTCATTTGTTTGTCCCGTCAGAAGTCATTATCATTTAGAACATGCAAACCGTCATGGCAGCCATTGTGAATAAGGCCAATTAAATACTGTTAGACATCTCGTTATGTTAACACACTTGAATCTGAACAAACAGTGAAATTTTAGGCGAGCCTTTTGTAAATGTCCAAGGTTTTTATATCAGTGTTTTTGTTTTAGGCTTATGGTGGTGCATATGATGTGATGAGCTCAAAACATCTTCGTGGTGACTTCAACTACGCTTGGCCCACTGCAGAGGTAGCAGTCATGGGGGCTAAGGTTTGTAGCCAGTACATTATTAGAAGGTTTGAGGCTTAACTGATGTTAGGAATGTTAATGTAGACTAACTAGAGGGTCTGCATAGGGGTACTGAATTCTCAGTTATTAGTTAACTCTCAGTGAAAACTACATCAGCCTTTATAATCCATCAAATATTTTCGCTCGCGCGCAATTGGTTTAAACGCGTCACGTGACCGAATATTCCCCAGCTAAAACTGGCGAATATCCGAATATCCATTCTGTTCCTCAAAGCTCACACTGAGTTTTGCTCGAGCTACGCTCTCGGAAAACTGTTCGCTTTTCGGAACAGATAATGTCCGCGGACAAATATCTGAGCATATTTTCGCACCAAATGGAGGCTATTCGCTCCAAATGGAGGCTAAATTTTGCAGATCTCGGATCTCAGCCATCAGTAAAATAGATGCGTCATTTTACAGCTGGAAGTTAAAATTTTGACCAATCCTCCGCTATCTGTGATGTTTGGTTACAGGTAGTAGCATTTATATAATAAGCCAAGTTATTCTCCTATTTTGATTGGTTCTCGCACGATTGACGTCATCATTTCAAAATTTTTCCCTCTGCGTTTAAAATGGTGGAAAGTTTTGAGAATTTAGATACTGTTTTACGTGACTGGGGAAAGATAAGGTACAAAAAAAGTCTTGTCGAGGCATTGAACAGGTACGAGAGTCTGGAAAAGAAAGAAAAAGCCTTTTGTTCCCTAGGAAATGACTCAAAAAATTCTCGAGCAGTCACAGATCACAGAAGACGTCAAAATATGGTAGGAACATCAGTAATACACTCCGCTATCGCCGCGTGTGCCACTTTTTTGTTCTTACCACATTTTGACGTCATCTGTGATCTATTAGTGAACAGACGCACGACAACGTGGAATCTATTTGTTAATTATAATTGCTAAAACTGGGTGTAACAATTCGGGGGCTTTTCATGTAACGCAGGCGAACCAAGACATTCCTGCACATTTATAATTCTTTTTTGCGTATTTCTTACATAGAAGAGGGTTTAGGCAGCGGTTAGGAGGGGCAAGTAATGAAGGCAAGGGAGGGCTCTAAGTCTGATGATGGAGCAATCAACAATGTCAATATACAGACTGGAGTGATTCTGACCGACTTCACGGATAATAAATGTCATTTGTGGAAACAACGTTTATCTCTGTGTACCTTGTTTTCTAAGGGTGCTGTTTCAATCATATTTAGAGGAAAACCAGATATTGGTGAGTAACCGGTGGAACTCAGTTATTGGCAACCTAGAAATTTCTGTGAATGTCAGAGTTAAATGAGTAACGTGCCGCAAACAAGGCACATGTGGTTCTAACCGATGACGGGGACAAACACTAGTAAAAAAAAAAAAAACTTCGACATACTGAACTATATTAAACCTTTGGAAGCAGTGCAGGTCAGCTGTACAGAGTTGAATTTATACCCTTAATCATGTTAACTGTGATCTTTGTCAAACGTTTTGCGTGAAATCAACTTGTTGAAGCGCGTTTGAGACCTTTTGACGGCCTGCAAAGCGTACTTAAGTGCTTTAGAACGTAAGTCAAAGTATACACAATAGCTTAATTTTGTGCTTACAATTTTCGTGCTAATGCTTTGGTGAAAGAAATGTCATTTTGATGTGGCATAACAAAGGTAAAGGGTTATTACTTGAAGCTGTTTCACGTGTTAAGTGAAATCTCTCCACCATGTTACTTTTATTAGAAAAATACGAAGCTGAGTATGTGGACAGGTTTGCCAATCCATTCCCAGCAGCAACCAGAGGTAAACTATCTTCATGTCAGTCTCAACCTTGTCTTAATCTTGTTTTTTCTTGATGTCAGAATGGTCGTGACTAAATTAGTACGGCCGATTACGTGCGACAATGTGACCGTAATATAATAATATCCCACGGTTTAGAACAATACTATACGGGAAACACTCGTTACGCCTCCTTGGACCCCTCTTATGGAGCAAACTAAACCCATCGGATAGAGAGAGTCCAACACTGAACAGTTTTAAACATAACATTAAGAAAAAGGAGCTTTTAGAAGACTGCAGAAATTGTGATTTATATGTTTTTGACTTTAGTAGAAGCTGGGTTAAATTTTTAGGCTTACTTATATTACGAACACACGTGTAATAAATTAGTTTTGGTATACTTTAAGATTTTTACCTTTTAGATCATGTTACCTGCATTTGTGTAAATACCCTATTTTTTATTTATTTATTTATTTTTTTTTTTAATGTGTCCACTTACTATTCTGTTAGTATCCTCAATTAGCATACACGTGTAATAATTAGCTAGAATTTTTACCTTTTAGATTTTTCTACTAGTGCATGTGTAAATGTCCTGATTTTAATGTATCCACTTAAGATTTTATTGTATTCACGTTGGATTATTATTACTACTATTATTTTTTTTAAAATCTTTTTTTATTTTTTTACATGTCTTGTTTTGTACAATAATTGTGTGCTAAGAGATACTTTTTACAATAATTGTGCGCTTGGACAAAAAAGCCGTCAAACAAATGGCATCTATATAATAATCAAATCAATGCATGCGCTCTGATTGGTCAATCAGCTATGGTTTATTGTGCCAGTAAACTCATGGAAATTTCGCGTGTCTTCGGAATTATTATATAAAGGCAATAGACCACAAGTTTCTATGGTTTATAGGCTGATAAAGCACTTGGGATGTTGGAAGAACACTCGAGGAATTCATGTTCTTCCAACATCCCGCGTGGTTTATCAGCCTATAAACCATAGAAACTTGTGGTCTATTGCTTAACTATAGAGTGGTTGTAAAAACAAATAAATTTTGCTTGATTTTGTTAGGATTTGTTGACGATATCATCAAGCCTCACATGACAAGGAAAAGAATCTGCAGAGATTTAGAAGTACTGGCCACTAAGAAACTTGAAAATCCGTGGAAGAAACACGGAAATATCCCCCTGTAATCAACTGTCACGGCTAACTTCTAGCATCTCAAAATTGGGGATCAAGATTGTTGAATACATTTTAGAAAAAGCGTCTGGCATTTTTAACGTAATAAGGACATAAAAAGACAAAACCTCTACCCTCTAGCCTCTAGCATCTAGCATCTGCTAACCTCTAGCATCTCAAAATTGGGGATCAAGATTGTTGAATACAGTTTAGAAAAAGCGTGTGGCATTTTTAACGTAACAAGAACATAAAAAGACGAAACCTCAGGCCTCAATCTTGTATATTGCGAGAGATGCGCTTATTTCTGGATTAGCTATTGAAGAGTTGTATCCTCTGCCGGCAGTATTTTAATTTAGGCTCTAAACATTGAGGTTTAAAAAGTCAATAGTTAGATTTGCCACGAGTGTTTTGATGGTATGTTAATAATACGAGTAATTTCTCTAGACTGATTATTGTGGTGAAAAATATAATTCCAGCCACAAACCACTGACTTCGTCCCGGAGGAACATTCCGGCTTCGTTCCTCCTCTAGTCCTTTTCAGTTCCAAAAATGTAACGATAAATGTGTAATACTTACCTTGATACTAAAAGAATGGACCACATTTTTAACGTATATTGATTGTATCAATGTATGTAGAGTGAAAAACCATAAATCAAACTGTGAAAACTGGCATTGTCCTTTGCATCTCACCGTATGGACTGGAGTAAGGAAGGGCCTATCTGAAGACTTAAGATAGCAAGCGCCATCCCCACCTGCACACCCTCTTGAAATCGCCTCACTTCCATGCGCTTACGTCATGTGTAAACCAGTATAACCAATTTATAATTGCAACACGAAGTCAAGTAGGAGTTGTCAAGTCGAAGGTTCTAAACGAGAAAAAGTCGATAGTCGAGTCTAGTCGAGGCGGAGAGTCGAGAAAACGTGTGAATTCGAGTTTCCGAGCTTAAAGTTGATTTTAAGGAAAAACGAGTCTAACGATTATTTGCACACCCTAACGTGAGCCGCCACTCCCCACTTCAGAGAGAGTATCAGGTGAAGACGTTTGACGTACTTGGCATTCGGCAGAGCCACAGATACCAGCACCAACACTGTGCAGGAATATTACCCAACAAGGCGTGCTCCACAGTACCTACAGGATTATGCGTCCCTCTTAATATTTATTGTTTCAGTTCTGGGGAAATTCAGGCATTACACAGGAATCAGCTGAGGTTTATTTCGTGGGACAGTCATTTGATTTTTTTGAAGGACTTGAATCCAAAGGAGAGGGAGGTGGAAGATGTAAGGTGTGCGTGATGTACATTGGTACACATGGCCTAAACGTTCTAAAAGTCCTTTTCAATAAGATTTCCCTGGATTGTTTGTTTGTTCCGCCCGCGATTTACGTCGCTAGCGCTCGCAAATTCGGCGTTCGAGGATGGCGCTCTCGCTTCGCTCGAGGGAGATGATTAAGCGATGGATTATGCGAAGGTCGACTTGTGGTAGGTCCACCCATGGACGTCTAAGTTGTGTGCGGTTCTTTGGGTTTTTTCATTGTACCGCTCTTGTAATGAATATACTTGAGTGCCCTACATGCAGCTGCCTCGTATAACGGCGGTGGTGCAATAGGTTGGAATTTGGTGGGATTAGCTGGAAATATATGTCCAGTGTATGGCCTGGGTGGTCTTGGGATCGAGACGGGTAACCTCCCTGCAGACGCTTTTTTCATGTGAAAGGAAATGGTGGGTGTCTGCACGCAGGCTATAAAAAAATGGTCGAGAGTAAAAAGAAATTACCCTCTTTAGCATTACACTGTAGGAAGCTTGTGCTCGTTGCTTGGCTGGGGGCTGTAACCTACAGCTGCCTCATAAGATGGCGGAGGTACACTTGGTAGCGGTCCGACAGGCGGATAAACGGGAAATGCAGGTCCGCTATATGGACTGTGCGGTGAATACGGTGCACGGCTTTCTTGAGCTGGATAATTCATCACTGCAACATCTGATGGGATAGGTGCATTTGGCTGAGATACCACTGGATAAGGAGGAAACGAGGGTCCTACAACATCTGAATTGTGAGCTGGGTACATAGTGCTAACGTCTTGGGTTGGATGGCCTTGTCCGAGGTATGGATTAACAGGTGGATATGCTGTTTCACCGCTTTGGATGGTGGGATTGCCTCCTCCTGGATTATTCATTGCAGATATTGGGTAACCTGGGCAGCTGTTGTCAGGACCACTGGAATTCACGTCTGAGAATGCATTGTCATTCGGTACTGCAATGGGATCCATCAAGTCTACCTCGATCGGTGGTGTTGTGCTCTTGTACATCTTTTTCTTCAGGACATAGTGGGTCTTAGCTGTCTTGGCTCTGAATAGCCAGCGGTAAGGCCAAGTCATCTGCAACAAGGTGGCAATCCAGAAGAACCGCGGCCGAATCCAAAATGGCTTCACCCTTAAATCCACGTACGCAGAAATCCGCTTCATTAGTCCAGGAATTTCTTTACTCGAGGAGTAATCAGTGAACTCATCACGATGGCGATTTCTCGCCAACATTGCTGCCACTTGTCGCACATAGCCATCTGCAGTTTCTTGGTCGCCAAAGACGATGCTTGAGTCGATCTTGACTAAGGTTAGAGCTACAGTACTTAGAGGTGGCATATCGTTTCCGGAAACATCAACCCACGAACCGAAAGAGAATCCGTCACGGTCTACATACGTCACTACTTTCTGTTTCTTGGTCTCCGTGCGGGACTGCTGGTTTCCGTTAGCGTCCGTGTAGTGAACAACTCGCGTTTGTGTTTCGTAATGGTAGCATTCTACAACCATATTGATCCTCGGTGGAACCTCGTGCATTCTTTGCATGTACCCCCAAGCCGTCTCGTCTTCCATGATGTTGCTGAGGTAATCGAGTTCGTGAGAGACGCAGCTCTCTAACAGAACGATCACAGGAGAAAGACAAAGCATCACAATAGCGAAGATTCTCAATATCTCAAAGACTGAACCGTAGTTAGTGCAATGGGTCACGTCACAACCAACATAGTAGATAAGCCAAAGATAGAATGAGAAAAACGCGTCCATGGAAATGATCCTGCATAAACTTGCATTAAGGTGCTTAAGTTCCTCCTCCTTACTTTCCTTTTTGTATTCTTTTAGTGCTTGTCGGTATTCTTTGATGCCTTGGTTGAGTTCTTCCTGACTTCCCGCTGTGGAAACTCTTTGAAAACGCCTTTCCAATTCTTCACCAGCTTTCTCCATGCTACTGTCGTCGTCTTCTTTCTTCTCCTCTTCCCTGCACGATTGCCTGCACAAAGCACAACACCACAAGACGAATGGCAAAAGGATCTGCACGAGGACAGCCACGGTGATCACGGCTGGGACTACACTAGGGTTGTCATCATAGTTGATGGCCGGTTTAGCCTTGGGCGTGCCTCGAGTAGTTGGGTCTTTGGCTGAGCAGAAAGATCCTTGTCCGCTCCAGTACGAGCTATAACTGCTAGGTACACACAGATAATACCTCGTGGAGGGATGCGATCCACTGCAGAATGCCATGCCAAGATCACCGGGTCGTTTTCCCAGGTAGACAAAATTGAGCTCCGTGCTGACTTTGGGCTGTGGTGTTGGGCACTGTTTGTTCACGGAGCATTGCAAAATGCAATTTGCTTTGCTGCCCCTACACAGGACTCTAATGTCGGGCATGTCAATCCAAAACCATCCATTGTAATATATCGACCAAGTTTTTCTGATGTATTCAGGTCTTAGAGCAAAATCCTTCACCCTCAGGTAAGCCTGGTCTTCGGAATTTCTTGGTCTGTTCGAACCAGTAACCACCCAATAGCCGTCCACGTACTGTAAATACCATTTCTGGTTGCTGTGAAAATAGACAGGACGAAGATTGAGATACGTGCCCTCTAGGCGAAAGAAATAGTCTTTTGCGGGATCGTTCAAAATGATTCCTCCTTTATCCTTTAAGTTCTTGCTCAAGGAAACTCTCTCCGAGTTACATTCTCTGAAATCTTTATCCACACAGACAGCTTTGATTCTGGAAGAAGACAAGGTCGACAGGTGGTATGTGGTCTGATCACGGGTATTGTAGAATTCCCAGTGGCTCACGATTCCACCAAATACATCATTCATGTCGATTGAAATCCCTGAACTCAACCAAGACGAGGGATCCCTATGAAGAAGAGCAGCAACGCCAAAATAGTCTTTCAGATTAACTCCAAAAACCAAATAATGTTTACCTTTATTATCGACGGTGTGATAAAATAGCAAGCTGCCGTTCTCCCTGCGAAAGACTGGGAAATTGTTGTGGTAATTGTCCTCCTCAATGTAAACGCCTTCGATGATTTTGTAGGGCATGGTGTTTTCGTCGATATTTTGAAAGAAAATTCTCGGGCATAACATCCTTGAACTTGTGAATGCAAGTAATGTGCTTAGCGTGAAACATAGGGAGAGATTTGACGCCATGTTTACGCTTTCGTGAAAGCTTCAATTCAAGTTATGAAAAATGGAATATTTCGGAGTGCTCATATATTCATATTTGATTCTTCAAATTTGAATTAAAAATTTAAATGGTTTCTCATCTGGTTACAGCTGCCAACAGCTAATAATGTGGCATAATGATTGAAATAAGGATCATGCATGGCTCTCGTAAAATCTTCATCTTTTAAGTTTATGAAAAATGGAATATTTCGCAGTGTTGATATAATCGTATTTGATTCTTCAAATTTGAATTACAAATTCAAATGGTTTCTCATCTGAAAACAGCTGCTCACAGTGAATAAGGATGGCATAATGTTTAAAATTATGACTGTAAAAACAATGACTAACTCATATCTTGCTCAGAGATAGGAAGCGTTGTCATATAAACTTGAAGTCAACCTTCCGGACCTAATGACCTGAGATTCAGATTCACTGGGAATACTGGGATAATTTCTGAGTGCTTAATTTCGCTTTAGTGTTTCTTTGGGTAAAATATATTAAATCGGGATTGCGTGGTTAGTTTTTCTTTTATACGAAAATGCAGTAGTTGCATGGTGCGTACAGTTGTCCATTTGATTCTCATCCTTTCTGAAAATTGAAAATTCAAATTGGTGTGGAGGTTTTCTTGAAAATGATCTCGGTCGTGCCTCAAATATTGATTTCGTAGTTTTGAGTTCTTAGATTCAATGAGATTTAATTGACAACAACCGTCCGAAAATTACATCAATCTTTTGTTCTGGTTTGGAAGTTATGTCTTGAAAATGAATTTGGTCGTTGCTCAAATATTGATTTCGTATTATTTTTTGATTAACAAATAAAGAAGCCCCGACTGTGCTCTGTTCTGTTGTAAAGCACGCAGGAAGCGGTAGAGCACGAAAGAAGTGTAGCGGAAAACACGAGACGTAGTCGAGTGTTTTTCCCTACTTCTTGAGTGTTCTACCGCTTCCTAAGTGCTTTACAACAGAACAGAGCACAGTCGAGGCTTCTTTATTTGTTTTATGATAAAGAATCAGATAATTTCCCCACGCATTCGGCTGAATTTTCAAACCAAACTTTATTTTCCAAACGAGCAAAAGTGGCGTCAGCCGTGCACTGTTCTCTGATAAAGCACGCTAAAATAAGCCAATCACAATCCTTGTTAGAATTGTTCAAATAATTTGATTGGCTAACGAAGCGACAGCTGTCAATCACAAACTGGACTTCAGCTAAGCTTTCAGTTTCGAGAAGTTTGAGCGGCTTTCGAGAGAAGAACGATGCCTTCAAAGTTCGCTTTTAAGTTAATTTTTAAATACGGATCTCAAGGCAGGTAAGGTTTATAGTCAAGAGGAATCCGGCCGTATTGTGGCCCATGAAAACGAGCACTTTCCAGTGGAAATTACGAAACGCGGAGCTCAAAGCTTGTGGATGAAAATGCGAAATGCCGGGTTGAATTTGAAAGGAGCTACAGTTATTTATGGCTTGTAGCCGCATGCAGCAAGATTGTCCGAACTAGCGTAAAAGTTAGAAAGACTTAACGGCTCCCACTGGTTCTACTTCGAGCACAGAAGAGAATATCAGAGCAAGTTTTGCACTGACCACTCGTCGGTTTACTTCGCTGAGATGACCGGAGAACGAGCGTTACTACATTGCATGTAAGGCCCGGTTCATACGTCGCATTTCTGCCGTGTCGAATTCAGTTCAACGAATTAAATTCGACAGAAATTCGACGTATGAATCGGCTGCCGCATTTCTACTGCACGTTCGACTGGTCTTGTCGCATTATCCGACAGAAATGCGACACCGATTCAGACGTCGAATTTCTGCTGTGTCGAATCTAATGCATACATTATGTTAATGTATTGAGCATGCGTAAATGTTTTCCCGTCAAAGAAAAAGAAGAAACTTGGCCATTCTCGACCCAGTGCAACCTGAACATATTGCAACACATACTGCTCCGTTGTCAGCCTTCTCCTCGTTCCATTGGCGGTCAATTTTTTGCCAAATTAAAGTCCTTCGTCGCTCAGTATTTTCGTCAGCCATATTGCATACTTTACGTTTAAAACATTTTCCGCTGGCCGACATACCCGACAGTATAAATTCTGAATTAAGTGCGATACAAGTGCGACGTATGAATCCACAGTCGCTTTTCTGCCGCACTTAATTGAATTGAATTCGACACGGCAGAAATGCGACGTATGAACTGGGCATAAGTGTTGTTTGAGCAAATGAGCATTTTTAATTGTAAATTTACAAAAATAAAGCTTCTCATCATAAACAGAGACGGTTCAATTGTTTTCTGTCGTTGTTTTACTTCTTAGTATAATTTCTGCCTTTGTAACAAAATTAATGTCTTTATCGAAGCACTGTTTAGGTTGAGAATTTGTGTATTTCGCTACAGCTGGACATGTTTTGTCGGCGGGAATCTAGCAAAACTTGTTATTTTAGTACAGTTTTAACACTACTGTTGCTAACAATGGTCTCTGTGAGCCATATTTACTGCAGAAAAATAGCTCGCTTCCAGTGCGTTTGTCTGAGTCACAGGGGATGTTTAATTTGGGTCAAATTTGTCAAAATTCCGAAGCAAAACTTTGGAAGCCAACTTACCGTCATCAACCCGTGCTCTGTTCTCTGATAAAGCACGCTGTTTCAGCCAATCAGAGCGCGCGTTATATGGAAACTTTATTATAAATTCTTATATTCACTGAGATTTAATTGCCAGCATTAACAACTGTCTGAAAATTATAACCAATCTATTGTTCTGGTTTGGAAGTTATCTCTTGAAAATGAATTTGGTCGTTGCTCAAATATTGATGTCGTATTATTTTTTGAATCCTTATATTCAATGAGATTTAATTGCCAACATTAACAACTGTCTGAAAATTAAAATCAATCTTGAGTGTTTTGGTTTGAAAGTTGTGTCTTGAAAATGAATTCGGTCGTACCTCAAATGTTGATTTCGTATTTCTGAATTCTCATATTTAACTGACACTTTACAACAACTGTCTATTTCTTTTTCTCGAACCGCGCCATCATTGGCTAATATTTATCGTCTAAAAGAGTACAGACACGTCGATGACTCGCACGGATCTTTAAGATAACTTTTCATTCAGATTAATCTCAAACAGGTTTTCATAGGAAGTTAAGTTTCAGATATAAATGTAACCTGATGTAACTTGAAGCTCATGATGCCGCGTGAATTTCGGTCTCATTTTGGACAAGAGATGCTCGGATGTTTTTTTGTTTTTTTTTGTAGCGTTTCCTCTCATCAAAACAAATGCAAATTACTCTTGACACTCAATTTTGACTTTACTACCCAACCCCATGGTTGCGTTGGTCAGCCGGCCAATTTATGTCCATACCAATTATCAGAAATTACATGTTGTGCTAGCTGTTGTGTTAGCACGCACAGGAACTGGTAGTCGAATCGAAATGAACATTATTGCATGTTAACAATTGTCTCTCTGAATATACCAGTTGTCTCAAAAGATATTTTAAAACCTCTTTATGACCAAGCGCGAGAGCCGTACTGGGGAATATGGGCTCGAGGCCGTGGCAGTATGGACCGAGCATAGTGAGGTCCGTGTAAAAAAAACCGAGGGCCAATATTCCACAGTACGGCGCGAGCAAGCTAGGTTAGTAGGTAATTAAGTATATAACAGGTTTTGGTTGAAAATTTTGAATTTGCCGGCTTTCGAAAACTAAAAATACATGCCTTATGACCACTTCCACGGAAACGAACAAAGAAAAAAACAATCAGAAGGCTCGGATCTTCCTCAAGACTACATTGCCATATAGTGATACGACATAAACATGGCACAATCGATAATCTGGTCAGTTAATTTCACGGGAAGTGTATTTCTTTGTCAGTGTCATTCGCCTTTCTTCTTTCGGCGTTTCCTTTTTGGTTTTCGTCGCTATGGTTTCGACTGAGCTGCTCGTTGTTCAAGCTCTCGTAACCGCCGACGTTTTTTCTCTAATTCAAGAAATTTCAAGAAACACGACGATTATTCCCATAATTTTCATTTTCCCTGCTTTCCAATGAGCTCCAAAGCGATCTTCACTTTGGTAAGTACAACTAATCCCTTATTTGTTCCTGGTATCTTAACCAGCTGAGAATAAAGTCAAATCTAGCCCAGACTAATTCCAAACTGGAAACTTTTTACGGCCTGTCACAATATAATAGAAATGAGTGAGTCAGTCATCGATCGAATTGTACAAACTATTTTTTGTCGGGACTGACGCACACAGTAAATTCATGGCCTCGATCTCGTTAAAGTGAGATTTTCCTCTAATACTTTGAAATTTAAAAGCTATTCAGTCTCAGGGTCAGACAATAACAGTATCAATCACAGCATTATTCGCGAGAAAATTACTCCTCGTGCGGTCTGTTCTCGTCGGGTCATAAAAATCCTCATTAAATTCCTCATACAAAAATTCCTTGTAGACAGCTATTTCTTTTTCGTTGTTGTTTTTGCTTGACACGTCAGCTGCTGTGAAACTGAAATGGTTTTAAGACATGGATAATTTATGCGAGGAACATAATTATTGACAGTAACACACCGACGACCCTCTTTCAACCGTTTTCATAGTGCTTGAGGAGAGCGGACGAAGTGTACACAGACTACCGCGCAACAGTAAGTTAGTCGTTATTTTCTTTACAACAGTGCATTATTTCGGCTTCTACTGATACAAATTAGGATATCCGTCTTACTGCTTATTCGAGGTATCATGAAAACCTGCTCTAATAATGTTGCGGCTTAGTTTTAAAGGCGCGTAGCTCCTGAATGAAATTTCCTTTCTAGCGCTAGTCAGCTAAGACTCTATTGTCGACCTGCTTTAGCAAGTGCTAATCGTCCCTTTTGACAGGTTATTAGAATCCCCCACTTTCAGGCTTGAGAGTAGACCACGATAAACAAAGAACACCCAAGAGAAAATGATTTTTCTCTTGGCACACTCAAATGCTCTACCGACGAAAACTGAAACAGTGTTGGGATGTTTTGCGCAAGGAAAATTACTGTACCAGTCATTCTCGAATTCCATTGTTCGGACGTGGCTTGATTTAGCCCCAGTAAAACTTTATCAGATTCTGTTCGAATGAATAACAGGAATAACTCAGGAGTTGACGGAAAATCGGACAAGACAATTTAGACCCGCGCGTATTGCAAGCGAGGTATAGTGCACTAAAGATATAGCTAGTAATGAAAGACACGTTTCTGTTACGCAGACCCTCATTAGCTCTTTGAGCTTATGCCTCACTCCTTCCTAGTTATCATATTAGTTAAACTGTGACGCTCATTGAGGAATTTTTCATCCCGCATTCCGCCAAACCTGCGTATTGAAAATGGCTTTTCTCGGAATTTCAGGAAATATGTCGAGTGTTTTGTAGTTTTCACTTTCCACCCTTTGCAATGCGAGTTTAGTACAAGGAATGTTTTATTTTGTGGCTTTTATCTTAACCAGTTGAGAATAAAAAAATGTGGCTCAGAGTAATTCCAAACTTAAAGCTTCTCTCGACCTGTTATAATGGAAATAAGGAAGCATATCAACGATCGGACTGCGCAAACTACATTACGTAGTAACTGACGCAAACAGTAAATTCACGGCTTCGATCTCGTTAAAGTGAGATTTTCCTCTAATAAGCTTCTAATATATACTTTGAAATTCAAAAGCTAGTCAGTCGCAGGGTCAGCAATTAACAACAGTATGGAACAACATTGGTCGCGAGAAAATTTTTCCTTGCGGCGGCCTGTTTTTATTTCTCTGTGAACATAGAGAAGGTCATAAATTGCCTCATACAAATTAAAGATCCCTTACAGAGAGCAATTTCTTTCTTTAGTTTCCGCCTTGCTCTTCAGCTGCTGTGAAACTGAAATGGTGTTAATGCATGGATAATTTATGCGAGGAACACAATTATTAACAGTAACACACCGACGCCCCACTTCAGTCTTTCTTAATGCTCGAGGAGAGCGGACAGCTGTTTACAAGCTACTGCACAACAGTAAGTTAGCTGTTATTTTCTTCTTTACAACAGCGTCTAATCTCGGCTTCTATCGATATAACTTAGCATATCCGTCTTGCTCATTCGTGAAAACTTTCATGAAAACTTGCTAAAAAAAACTTGAGGCTTAGTTTTAAAGGTGCGGAGTTCCCGAATCAAATCCCCTTCTTGCGCTAATCTGTTAGCAGTCTATTGGTGACCTGCTTAGCAAGTGCTACCATTGTCATGTCTCTTTTTTCAACAGGTTATTAGAATTGCCCGCATTCAGGCTTGAAAGTAGGCCATCATAATAAATCAAGAAACCCCAAATGTTTCGGCTACACTACCGGCCTTACTGTAAGGACGAAAACGAAAACAGTTTTGGGATGCTCTTTGCAAGCAACATTACTTTAAAAATCAACCTCAAATTTAATCGATCGGACACATGTTGCATTAGCCCCAATGAACGTCGTTCGTATCTGTCGATTTAGTGCCAACAAAACTTTGTACGATTCTCTTCGAATGAATAACGCGGGCGTCGACGGCGCGTCAAACTAGGCAATTTTCACCGACGTGTATCACTGTAAATTAAGTTTAAAAGCTTTGAAAGCTTCCCACATCCCGCTTGCAGAAGGGTTCATATTTGTATGTTCCTACCAATGTAATTCCGCTATATTTTTTAACTCGTCTGGTGTACGGCCAAATGCATCCGTGTTATCTGTTTTCTTGGAATTTCGGGAAACACCCGAATTTTCCGCAGTTTTCACTTTCCAAAGGGAACTTGACTGTGACACGTAGTTAATCTTGTATTGTTCGCCCTCCCAGTCGAGAATAATGTTTAGTTTTGATATTCATAAAATTACAAAGCGAAATTTATGGCAAACTCGATGCGGTTTAGCTCTGTGATTTCACGATCTGTTACAAGGGAAAATGAGGGAGGTGGTTCTTAAATAGAGTGTGAGCAGCAGTTAAGAGACGAAAGAAAATGGGATACTCTTGAAAACATGCGAAGTTTCTGCTGGATTTCAGTTCGTTGTTAATGAAAGAAGTGTTGGACGTTTGATATAACATGGCTCTTTGTATAGAAGAAAATTCTAGTTATGGTCGCAGTTTAAAACTGTGGTGTTGTTAAGGACTGATTCTATGAAATTGTCTTTTTCACGCGAAAAATCAAGTGGCATGTTCCTGAGCTCGGATGAAAAGAGTCGTACCTGTTTTGCCAAAATACACGCCGATTGACAACCGGAACTGAACTTGAAGACAACATGGACAACATGCAATTTGTTCAACCGTTGTACTTTATTTTTGTTGTTGGTGTAAAAGACAATTTCGGTTTTTTCGAGCGCACTTTTGTTTCAATGTTGGAGTTTGTGGATTATCTACAGAGCTTTCGTTTGAAAAATCCTAAGAGTTGAGAGGTTTTGTCTCCAGTGCATGGGGCTGAAAGCCAGATGGTGGTGGAGTCTTGTCTTCAACAACAACCCGCATTACACTGACGCTTCAGATAAGGGAGACCCCATGACTTGAAAGACTGAGACTTGCCATCTGTGGCAAAAAGAATGCTATATATAAACATTTGCACACTTGTAAAAATTTCATTTTCGTATGTCATTTGAGTGTGTAATCTACCGGGATACCTTTTAAGGTATCCAGACTTTAAAAAGTCTGGCATCTTTCCATCTGATCTTTGAGACCATGCACAACTGGAATCCACTGCAACCACAAATGGAGTCTTCTCCAAGAACTGCTTTTTATTCACAATTATTTTAGTCCGATGATGGCAGGTTCGTATACCGAAATTAAGAAAATATATGGTATGTTTTACAAATATTGTATTTGGTAGTCATATTTCCAGGCAATGAAACAAAAGAACTCTTTGCAGCCAATAGTCCTCTGGCGGGCACACAAATAACAATACGTGACGTTACCGATATTCTTCGATAGCACTCTTTTCCAACTTAGTTTTGTCATATCATGTCTATTGACACAATGAATATACTCGGATTATCCTTCACGCTCTATGTACTGAAACTATCAGCAGGTGCTGGGTTTTAAAAGTTGCGTCGTTTGTCTTAAACAAAGCGCGCCAGGCTTTCTACCGTAGGAAACTGAAAGCAGAATTCCAACAAGAAGTCAACAACAAGATGGCTATGATTTTGAAAGCTGGTAGGACGCCATCTCGTCTGTATTAAGCGAAGAATGTAAGGATGTAACCCACCGGCCTGCACGACATGTTTTCTTTGGTTGCTTTGCATGAATCTATTTGTATATTGAGTTGACACTACCGTACACCTTATTAATTTCGAAACACTCGTGATTGCTGCAATTCCTAAAGACTGGGAAACTGTGATACTGCGATACTAGACAACTTTCAGTCAAAAGATGAAACAATTGAACACGAAACGTGTCAACAATTCTGAAGCTACTGGCAAATAAGAACGCTCTGTGCTCGCGTTGTCCATCGGTGAGATCAATTGTCAAGGCCGTAGCCAGTATGAGGAAACCAAGGCACTTGCCTCAGCAGTTTTTTCGTTCCGGCAGTTTCTTTTTTGAAAGGGAAAAGTAGAAAGGCTGCTAAATACATACAGGAAGAGAATACAACCATGAGCAGTGCCTCAGTCATAATTTTTTCATGGACATTGCCTCAATCATAATTTTTTTCTGGCTACAGCCTTGATTGTTGAGCAGCATCTAAAGAATCAAAGTTTCATTAAAGGACGTGAAAACCATTCATGAATCGCTCTTCAAGATCAATTCCAATAGGAATTAAGATAAGAGATCTTCAGTACAAAAGCATTCATAGCAACAACAAATTATGCAAATAAACACCAAAACCTCGCCAGCACGTGACCACTGCAAACATCCCAATGAGACACCAGCACACGTTTTGCTAATGCTGTAATCACGTAGGAGACATGTTTGGTAAAGGTAATAATTGGTTGGTGGAATATTAAGCGCTCATAAATACAAATCCAAAAACAGCTACTAACTGGAATCCACCATTTCCTATGAGCAACCGTTTCTTTTTATAGCCAGAGTATCAATTACTTCTCTCCCAAATCAGGCCCGAAAACCTAAGGTTTTCCTTTTCTTCCTAGAGAGGAAAGTTTAATCTGTTAGAGACTGTAACTATGATATAATAAATGTGGACCACCCATTGCAGCAGGGAAAACAACCTAATCCTATACCCACCACACCAAACCAGCCAGTAACTTAACCTTTTTATTTGAATGCAGTTGGCCTATTTTTGCACACCATGCTTGCCAATACTATTGGTACACTTGCTCGAATTCCTCTTTTTGTTTCAGTTTCTATACTTTGTAAAACCACTGTTAAATTCCTTATAAGTTGGAATTATTGAGGTATCAATTCGATAAATTGGGCATCAGTATTCTTTCCTTCTTGGCCCTGTTTATGTACTTGGATTCGGAGAACGTTTACTTCTCACTTTGTTTACTGGCCATAACTTCCATTTCACTAAACTTCGCGGTCTGACTCTGACGCTGGGTGGTTTCTTTGACAATGCTTAAAGTAGACGTCTAGAGCAACTACTCTCCTTTCCTCGCAACGGTGGACCCCATTCAAACTTGAGGTGTCGTCGTGTTGGATGTCCCAGTCGGCACGTAAATGTTTCAGTACCTTGTCATGCAGACCACACATTTATACAACAACTATAAAAGCACTACGTCCTCGTACTCTCATCATCAGTTATTCTCCTCTCCTTTGAAAACCGTGAATTAACAAATTGACGTCAGTTTTTCATGCGTCTGTCCTGTTATTCGTCATAACATTGTCAAAGTATCTGGGGATCCACGAGGCGATAGCCGAGTGGATCTTGAAGGGCAATTTATGAATGTCCATGATAGCCAAGTGGATCCGCGAGTTCACGAATCAGTTCACCCAAACGGCTTACAACGGCAAAGTAAGCCGTTTAGCAAGCCGTTTGCCCGCGTAAAGCCGTCAAAATTGGTGGCGGTTGACGTACATAAAATAGCGTGAGTGTTAGCGTCAAAACTTGCACATGTAGAAATGGAATTAGATTCGTTTTTGAGATTCAGAGGGGGTCTTAGGTCTTTGTTTTTGAAATTCAAAGGGGGATCTTCGGTCTTCGTTTTTGAGATTCAGAGGGGGTCTTACAGACCTGCCAACTCTCCCGGTGTTCCCGGAAGTCTCCAAATTTTTCATCAAATCTTCCGGGAACTACCTACTGTGGCTCTCTTTAATTTTTTTTCATCAATTTCGTTATTTTCGAGACGTCGGGAACGTTCGGAGGGCCTTCGGATGATTTTCGGAGAGTATTCAGATATTGCCGAAAATTATATTCTTACAATGCAAAGATTTCGCACTGTCTCCAGGTTTTTGTACTCTGTGGGTTGGCAGGTATGGTCTTAAGTCTTCGGTATTAGATCTTAGGTCTTCGTTTTTCAGACATTCATTTGCTTTAGTCTATTTCCTAATGATGCGAAGGCAAAGTAAGGTAAAGTTTTAGTCGCGACGGAGCTTGTCCTGGTTTACGTAGCATTAAGCGACTGTTGGTATTTCTGCTCTTCTGTAGATGGTCGCTAGTCCACAGCATGCTGGCACTTATTTGACACCTGAGTGGAAAAAACTAAAGAAGCATAAAACATGATTCTTCAGGTTATCTTTTTGCAGGATTTGTAGACAAGGAAGATATGAACAACATAGAAGACATTTTACAAGCCATCTGTATTGGCTTGGCTGTTGCTACTTTCCTTCTTAACACTGGTCGTGGTCTCAAAGCCATTGAGGTCTGCAAAGAATGTTTGATTTTCCTAAATAATGAAGTACTCAAAAAAGAAGACTACATTTTCAATTCAGTTAACATTGCCATCTATAAAACAATGTTCATGGCGTACTGTCTTTCAACTGATTATACAAATACAGCAAAATACGGCTGGAAACTTCTTGAAATTTACCGCGAGTGTGGCAAAACAGCCGAAGAAGGGAATCTTACTTTAACATTGGCCAACATTTGTGAACAGCAATTTAATTATGCAGAAGCAAGAGAACTTTACAAGAAAGGAATAAATATCATGAGAGAAATAGGCCACAGAGATGGAGAAGCATACGCTTGTGGGAAGTTTGGAACAATGTGTTATCGTCTCAGTGATTGTGATAAAGCTAAAGAATATTTTGAGAAGGCACTGGCCATCAGAATAGAAATTTGTGACAGAAACGGAGAAGCAAGCTGCTACGCGAACTTAGGAACTGTGTTTGAATCTCTTAGTAAATATGAAAAAGCTGAAGAGTATCTTGAGAAAGCAGTTGCCATCATGGTAGAAATTGGGGACAGAAACGGAGAAGCAAGCTGTTACGAGAACTTAGCAACTTTGCTTGAATCTCTTGGTAAATATGATAGAGCTAAAAAATGTCTTGAGAAAGCAATTGTGATCAGAACAGAGATTGGTGATAGAGAAGGAGAAGCAGCAGATTACGGAAACTTAGGAACTGTATTTCAATCCCTTGGTGATTACGATAATGCTAAAGAATATATTGAGAAAGCTCTTAAGATAAAAATAGAAACCGGTGACAAAGAAGGACAAGCAGAAGATTACGGAAATCTAGGAACTTTGTATGAATCTCTTTATGAATATGACAAGGCTAAAAAATGTCACGAGAAAGCACTTGCAATCACAGTGGAAACTGGTGACAGAGCAGGGGAAGCACTAAATTACGAAAACTTAGGAGCCGTGCTTCAATCAGTTTGTGAATATGACAAAGCTAAAGAATATCTTGAGAAAGCACTGCTCATCAACACTGAAGTTGGAGACAAAAAAGGGCAAGCAAGTTGTTACGGAAACTTAGGAGTTGTGTTTGGATCTCTTGGTAAATATAACAAAGCCAAAGAGTATCTTGAGAAAGCACTTGTGATACGAATTGAAACCTGTGACAGAGCAGGAGAAGCAGCAGACTACGAAAACTTAGGAATTGTATTTCAATCTCTTGGTGAATATGTCAAGTCTAAAGAATATCTTGAGAAAGCGCTGGCGATCAGGATAGAAATTGGTGACAGAGCAGGAGAAGCAGCATGTTACGGAAACATTGGAGCTGTGTTGAAGTCTCTTTGTGAATACGACAAAGCCAAGGAACATCTTGAGAACGCAATTGCAATCAGAATTAAAATAAGTGACAGAAAAGGAGAAGCAACAGATTACGTAAACTTAGGAACTGTATTTCAATCCCTTGGTGAATGTGGCAAAGCTAAAGAATATTACGAGAAAGCACTTGCCATCACAATAGATATTGGTGACAGAAAAGGAGCAGCAAGCTGTTACGGACACTTAGGAACTGTATTTGAAGCTCTTGGTGAATATGTCAAAACTAAAGAATATCTTGAGAAAGCACTTTTGATCAGGATAGAAATTGGCGACAGAGCAGGACAAGCAGCAGATTACAATAACTTAGGAGCGATGTTTGAATCTCTTGGTGAATATGACAAAGCTAAAGGATATCTGGAGAAGGCACTGGCTATGACAATAGACATTGGTGATAAAAAGGGAGTGGGAAGGTGTTACAGGAACTTAGGAACTGTGTTTCAGTCGCTTGGTGAATATGACAAAGCTAAAAAATACCTTGAGAAAGCACTTGCAATCGGAAGAGAAATTGGTGACAGACAAGGAGAAGCAGCAGATTACGGAAACTTAGGAACTATGTTTCAATCTCTTGGAGAATACGACAGAGCAAAAGAATATATTCAGAAAGCACTTGCGATCAGGATAGGAATTGGTGACAGAGAAGGAGAAGCAGTAGATTACGGAAACTTAGGAACCGTATTTCAATCTCTTGGTGATTACGATAACGCTAAAGAATATATTGAGAAAGCTCTTAAGATAAAAATAGAAACCGGTGACAAAGAAGGACAAGCAGAAGATTACGGAAATCTAGGAACTTTGTATGAATCTCTTTATGAATATGACAAAGCTAAAAAATGTCACGAGAAAGCACTTGCAATCACAGTGGAAACTGGTGACAGAGCAGGGGAAGCACTAAATTACGAAAACTTAGGAGCCGTGCTTCAATCAGTTTGTGAATATGACAAAGCTAAAGAATATCTTGAGAAAGCACTGCTCATCAATACTGAAGTTGGAGACAAAAAAGGAGAAGCAAGCTGTTACGGAAACTTAGGAGTTGTGTTTGGATCTCTTGGTAAATATAACAAAGCCAAAGAGTATCTTGAGAAAGCACTTGTGATACGAATTGAAACCTGTGACAGAGCAGGAGAAGCAGCAGACTACGAAAACTTAGGAATTGTATTTCAATCTCTTGGTGAATATGTCAAGTCTAAAGAATATCTTGAGAAAGCGCTGGCGATCAGGATAGAAATTGGTGAGAGAGCAGGAGAAGCAGCATGTTACGGAAACATAGGGGCTGTGTTGAAGTCTCTTTGTGAATACGACAAAGCCAAGGAACATCTTGAGAACGCAATTGCAATCAGAATTAAAATAAGTGACAGAAAAGGAGAAGCAAGCTGTTACGGACACTTAGGAACTGTATTTGAAGCTCTTGGTGAATATGTCAAAACTAAAGAATATCTTGAGAAAGCACTTGTGATCAGGATAGAAATTGGCGACAGAGCAGGACAAGCAGCAAATTACAACAACTTAGGAGCGATGTTTGAATCTCTTGGTGAATATGACAAAGCTAAAGGATATCTGGAGAAGGCACTGGCTATGACAATAGATATTGGTGATAAAAGGGCAGTGGGAAGGTGTTACGGGAACTTAGGAACTGTGTTTCAGTCGCTTGGTGAATATGACGAAGCTAAAAAATACCTTGAGAAAGCACTTGCAATCGGAAGAGAAATTGGTGACAGACAAGGAGAAGCACGTTGCTATGGAAACTTAGCATCTCTGTCGAAATCTCTTGGTCAATATGACAAAGCTGAAGAATACCTTGAGAAAGCGCTTGCCACCCAAATAGAAATTGGTGACAGATATGGAGAAGCAAGCTGCTATGGAAACTTAGGAACTCTGTTAAGATATCTTGGTGAATATGACGAAACCAAAGAATATATTGAGAAAGCACTTGCGATCAGAATTGAAATTGGTGACAGAAAAGGAGAAGCAGCGGATTACGGCCACTTAGGAGTTATGTATCAATGTGTTGGTCAATATGACAAAGCTAATGAATATCTTGAGAAAGCACTTGCGATCAGAATTGAAATTGGTGACAGAAAAGGAGAAGCAGCAGATTACGGAAACTTAGGAACTATGTTTCAATCTCTTGGTGAATACGACAGAGCAAAAGAATATATTCAGAAAGCACTTGCGATCAGGATAGGAATTGGTGACAGAGAAGGAGAAATAGTAGATTACGGAAACTTAGGAGCTGTGTTTCGATCTCTTGGTGAATATGACAAGGCTGAAGATTACCTTGAGAAGGCACTTTCAATTGCTCAAGATATTGGAAACATTCGCGGCGAGATTCAATCTAATTGCAGCCTTTCAATGGTAAAGTTGTTGCAAGGGAAGATCCAGGAGGCTTTTGACTGTCTGCTCCTGAGTATGGACAAAAGCGAGCGTTTGCGTGGTTTTCTTAGAGACAACGATAAGTTTAAAATATCGTTTTCCGACGTTCACGATTTTCCTTATCGGACTCTTAGTTTATTGGTTTGTTTTTTTGGGAGTCCCAACGATGCTCTTTATGTTCTAGAGCTGGCAAAAGCAAGAGCTTTAGCTGACTTGATGACGACTCAGTACTCCGTTAAATGGCAAATCTCAGCTAACCCAAAGACATGGTATGGTATTGAGAATATTATGAAGAAGGAGCGTAACTGTACATGCTTGTACATTTCTTACGAAGCTCAACATTTGTTTTTGTGGATTCTCAAAACAAGCGGTGTCATTCATTTTCGAAAAAAAAGAGTAGACGAGAGCATTGTTGGTACAGAATCACTTGGTAGTTTAGATGAATTCTTTGATAAAAACTTTCGAAGTTTTGGTATTTTACCCGAGGAAGATTGCGAAGATCGCTCTTTAAGTCCCATTGAGCCAGAACCGAAGTCATACCAAGATGAGGGCCTCTCGGCTTTGCGACTTGTAGAAGATGATAACGAAGAGAGTCAGAATCCCGAATCACCACTTTCTTTGTGTCACAGAATGCTCATCGGTTCTGTAGCTGACTTGCTACAGGAACGCGAAATCATGATTGTTCCTGATCTTTCCTTGAACCGAGTTCCATTTGCGGCATTGAGCGACGAAAATGGAAAGTGTTTATCCGAGACTTTCAGGATTCGCATTGTTCCTTCTTTGACGACTCTCAAGCTGATTCAGGACAGTCCTGCAGACTACCACAATCAGACTGGCGCCCTAGTAGTGGGGGATCCAGATGTTGGTAAAGTGCGTTACAAGGGAAGCAAAACGAAGTTTTCCAGGTTACCCTATGCAGGAAATGAAGCAGCCATGATTGGGCGACTGCTGGGTGTCCAGCCTTTGTTAGGCCAACATGCAACAAAGCAGGCGGTACTTGAAAGATTACATTCAGTGGGTCTGGTTCATTTTGCTGCACATGGAAATGCCGAAAGAGGAGAAATTGCCCTTTCTCCCGTGCGCTCTTCCAATAAGATTCCAAAAGAAGCTGATTACCTATTGATGATGTCTGACATTGCACAGGCTCAACTGCGAGCTAAACTGGTGGTACTTAGCTGCTGTCATAGTGCACGTGGACAGATCAGAGCCGAGGGAGTTATTGGAATTGCTCGGGCGTTCTTAGGATCCGGTGCACGGTCAGTACTGGTGGCACTTTGGGCAATAAGCGACACTGCTACAGAGCAGCTGATGTGTCGTTTCTACGAGCATCTTGTTCGAGGGGAGAGTGCCAGTGAATCTCTTCATCAGGCCATGAAATGGATGAGAGGTAACGGCTTTTCCAAGGTTTGCGAATGGGCACCATTTGTACTGATTGGAGATGACGTGACGTTCGAGTTTGGAAAACAAGAATAATAAGAGTAAGTTTCCTTGAATTAGAAAAGATCTGATATTTCGCTCGGCTCAAGCCGGCAATAACCTTTAACTTGAACCTGTAAAAACTGCGTTTCAATACAAATAGTGCGATCCAAATTGTGGTAGCCAATTTGCAACGAGACTTCAATCATTGAAATGTAGGACGGTTTCGTCAGATTTTCAGTATATTTATACTCTCGCCAGCTATCACAGCTGTTATAAACCGTTGAACTGTTAATAGCCTCGTGCATCAGACGGAATGATCGCACCTTGCTTCTCACGGGAAGGTTAAGCAGTTGAGGTTATTTTACCCTGTTTAGATGAGGGAGCAAATTAATTTATTCGGCGAGCGAATCTGTTACAGAGGCACTGATTAGTTATTTTCATGTTCTGTTTCAGAGACAGTCTGTGACTGACTGGGTAATTTTTCCGTTCTTGCGTGAACCCAAAACAACAGCCGTGTCTTCCAGGTAGTCAAATCTAAAATAGCCTCCACGGACTACCATTCTTATTTATTTTCAAGCCCCTGGCTTGTTGTGTGAATATAAAAAACTTGAATCGAACGGTCAATAATTCCGTCACAAGACTGATTTGTAAAACAGTGGAGAAGTGATAAGTGACCAGTAAGTGAGTGAGTAGTCAGTAGCAGTGATCAATACCTGATTTCCCGATAAAAAAAACCCACTATATTGTCCTCAGAGAGGTGATAAGATAATAGGAAATCATCAAGTAGGAGATATTGTCTGGAAGTAACACTACATTCTCAGAGCTTACGATAACAAAAATGTTTTGAGCTGAGTAACAAGACCCCAGAAGGGGTGGGGGAGGGAGAAAGTGGAGGAACCTTACGTGGATTGCATCGAGCAGACGCACGCTCAGCATGAAAAAAGGTTATTTCTTCCTACTAACTCAAAGTCAGCTCCTTTTCCATCCAGGGTCACTTTTTACCAATTTTGTGATTTCTCATTTAAGCAGTTTCCAGTTAGCTCTGTATCGAAATGTATCAAAGGTCTCGAGTGACTCGTTATGGGGGCACAATATTTCTCCATGTAGGTAGGCCCTCAGCTTATCCAGGGTTGGCGTGACGCTTCATTTCATTTTTTCAGCCTGAAAAATCAGTTTTAATCTTTTTATTTTTGTCCGTCAGTTTTTGATTAAAGTACGAGAAGTGAAAAACAATTTTGCACAAATTAGAGGAGCTGAAAAAAAAAACAGGCTATGCAGTGAAATTGTTGTCAGTCACCTTAAAAGCGAGAATTAAAACCTTGATAGAGTCTCCAATAAGTGATTTTTTGGCTCGATAGCGCATGACTGAGCAAGAGCGGACATGAAATGTCGATCTTGGTTTCATAGCTCCAAATTGCTTCAAGAATACGGCTTTGGCTACGGGGCCACTGCATAGCCTGCTGCCTCCTACCCGCACAACCCGTGTGAGAGACCACAACTTCGCTCTACCACTTGTAAGGGCAGAGCGTTTTAAACGAATTTTTGTAAATAGACGCCTTTTTTTATTAGAATACCCGTACTTTACAATACTAACGTTACATACAGCGTTAACATTACTGCTTTTTTAAGTTTATTTAATTTCCCTCTTGATTTTAAGCCATTTCTTAGCTATTTTACTCTTAGATTTGAATGTATTCTTATCTTTTTTATTACCCCTTTTTTATTGTAAATTGAAAGGGATGTGTTGAATCTGAGTTTTTAATAAAGACTATTATTGTTATCATAAGCTGTAAAGGTGGCTGTTCTCAGCACACTCACCAGTTATACTTAAAATTTGACGGGTCAATACTCCCACACTTATCAAGTGATGTTAGACTATTGGCATCACACAAATGACCGGTAATTGATGAACACGTTGTAGTCATCTTCATGGCATAATAGGGTACCATAACAAAGATCTAACCCGTAAAAAAAGCACCCTTAAATTTAGCTTTTTGTGCTTATAATTCAAACCATCTCAGTGAAATCCCCATTTTGTATCATTGATTGTGATAAGCATGTTAAAATACGACTTTTTCCAAGTTTAAGAAAATGTTGTAGGAAGGGTTGAGAGCCACCCTAAACTGTCGAAAGTTTGAAATGCTATGAATCCTGCCAACAGAATATTTTAAATTTTGTAGCATATTGTATGATACCAATATTAATTCTAGTGTTTATCCGTCAAAGTATAAAGTGCTGGAAACTGTTGCCAGCCTTTCTTAAAAAAATCTGTTGAAACTGGCTTTCTGCTCTCCAAAAGGCTCTCTCTCGCCTGTTACTTTCCCCTACCCAGTCTTCACACGCCCGCTTGCACGCGAATACGATGAAGCCTCCAAGGAGAAGAGTGACTACTCGGTGTTTGTTCTCTCTATTTTGGTGTTCATATCATGAGCCCAATCCTCGGCTCGGCCTGTAAATAACCTACTAGTGCGTATTAGGTTAGTATAATGACGCGTTTGAAATTTAATGTGATTTTAATCTAGTCCTGCTATATTTAAGAAATAGAAAACATGTACCGGGTTTCTATCAAGTTTTATTATAAATCTACCAGCATTCTATCACGAGTGCCGTTCTCTGATTGGCTAAGCTACTCACTATAGATTCCATGTTGCCGTGCGTCTGTTCAGTAATAGATCACAGATGACGTCAAAATGTGGTAAGAACAAAAAAGTGGCACGCGAGGCGATAGCCGAGTGTGTCACTGATGTTCTTACCACATTTTGGCGTCTTCTGTGATCTGTTACTGAACAGACGCACGGCAACATGGAATCTATTTGTTTTATATAATAACGAAACAAACTACTACAGATAAAGCTTTGTTTATTTCAAAATCTTTCAATATAACTCGAAAGCCGGCCTTTGCCCACTTTGGCGAACGCGAAAAAAAAGCCATTTGACGTAATCTGTTGTCTATACAAAATGAAGCAATCTCATTGGTTGCTATGCGTAGCAAAGAATTGTGATTAGTCCAGGAAAATCACGCCACTGTCAAACTTGACTCGAGCGTCGCTTCTAGTGGAATGAAAACTTACAGCGAAAGCAGAATTGAACTGCGACATCTACAAATCTTAAAGACAATGCTCGATAAGTCAAGTCAGTTTTTGTCATCAGAGCAGCCCTGTTAGCCGAAAAGCGTGGATGTCGACTTATATATTGCGGAAGCTGAAAAATACACTCGGAAAACTTGCGGTCGTAGTCAACCTGGAGGCCATTCGGTGATTCGAATTTTGAACGGAAAGGAGCGTTAGTGACGGTGGAAATTTGTCCTCTGTGGTTGGTGATTCTCAAATCAGTTTGAAATAGTGTCGGAGACACCTTTTAGCTGCGATACAATTGGCCGTCAGCTGTTCTTTGCTCGTTGCTATGCCCTGAAACGGACTGAAACATTCGCATCGGAAAGCAAGGTTATGTGTTTTCTTATTTCAACTGATTTTAATGTCTTGATGTTTCATTACTGACATCAATGAAATTATTATTATTATTATCATCATTATTGCTATTATTATTATTTAGTTTTTATTATAACATTTTAGCCTTATTTTAATTTGTAGTTTTTTATTTATACGCTCAGTAGAATCTTTAGAATTGAAGGAGGTGAGTCGCCCAGGAAGAAGAAGAAGAAGAAGAAGAAGAAGAAGAAGAAGAAGAAGAAGAAGAAGAAGAAGAAGAAGAAGGAATCAGTGTGTCAACAATTATTTTGAGACTGAGAAAAGTTGAATTTTTTAAATAAATTAATTTCATAAACATTTTGTAGATTGGGTTTGTTAAATTCGAGATAACGCACTGGTTCTCGGCCTACCAAGACCAATTTTGTGTTGGGTTTAGTCTCGCTCAACTGCCGACTGAGACTGCTCGAGTATTTTTTGTGAGTCATTTTCTGAAAACGAAACGGCTTTATCTTTCTTCTTCTAGCTAGACTATGCTTCTCGTACCTGTTGAATGCATCGACAATACTTGTAAAATATTATCTGAATTCTCAAAACTTTCCGCCATTTTTAAACACGGAAGGAAAAAACTTTGTAATGATGACGTCAATCGTGCGTCTGTCCTCTAATAGATCATAGGCGAGAACCAATCAAAATGCGAGAATAACTTGGGTTATTATATAATCTGTGATAGACAGTGAGTAGCGTAGCAGTGTGCGCTTGTTAACAAAATAACGGCCGCTTCTTGGCGTTTTCGAAGTGTCTGTGAAGAGGATTTAGATAAAGTTTAGATAAAGTTCGCTCTCTCATAATCTATTTGTTTAATAGAAACACGATTTTTCACCAATCAGCGCGCTTATTTTCGTAGGACTGTTTTCTAAAGATATTTATATCTACATCTGTACGATGAAGTTTTTGAAGTGTGAACTGTTCCTTTCGATAACTAAAGTGACTGTCTTTACTCGAGACAAATAAAGTGAAAAAAATTTTCTTATTACTGATTTAGGTCACCACTATTTTCACGTTGTATTTCTTCTCCCAACTTATGCAAACCAAGGCCTGTTTTATAACTACTATTCCAGCTTAGTACACTTCCTTTAGGTCCTCCGCAAAACAACAACGTGAAATGACCAAATTCTGCGTGGTCTAGAGAGCGTGAACCACGAGGGGCTAATTTTTAAAATTTCTCTGACAAATTTAACCCTGTTTTCCATAGTCAGTTTCGAAATAGTTTTGACCGTGATAAACAAACTAAATGACCTTAGAGTATCGCGAGATTTCGAGGTAATCTTTTGACTGGGTTCAGCCGTTCAACTCACCTAACAAGCAACTTTTCCAGTTACTGTAAACGTTGTCCTCGGCGTCGCTATCGTGTTTTCTTAAATTCCCTGATAATCTCAGAGAGAGAATCTTTGTTAGCCCCCCAAAAAATTATCTTCAGTTATCTTTAGAATCACATATAGGACTTACACAATTTAACCAGCAGAAAACTATAGAAAAGGTAGAGCTTTGATTTCCACCGGTATAACTGGTGTAAGAAAATGAAACGAAGGAACGTTAACGATTGAAGACGTCGAACAATTTAAGGGCTTCTGCCTGAATTTTGCAATAGCAATAGCAACCGGACTTCGTGTCAGTGAATTGTACCCCATCAAAAAGCCTCAAACGCAATATTATTTTTTTCTTTACGATTTTGGGCAACAGGACATAAATTTGTTATAGAATAAAATGGCGTTTCTTTGAAAAAAAAATGTAGTTTTCCTTGAAGGGATTTTCTGAAATTACCTAATCACTTCAAAGTAGGGAAAACAACACACAGACGAACCCCTATTAAGCGGCCACCCATTAAACGGCCACCCCTATTAGGCGGCCAGTAATGAAAGTCCCGATGGGGGCTTTCTATTGTTTCTACCTCTATTAAGCGGCCAGACCCTTGAGGCGGCCACTATCCATTTCCCTGAGGGTGGCCGTTTAATGGGGTTGAACTGTATGTCGCTTCGTTACAACTCCTGATTTCGTTTGAATTCTACAGAACATATCCCAACATAGCCTGCTCTCTGAGGGAAAAGCTCCTAAAATAATAGTCAGGATGTGTCCTAACATGTTGAGGGTATGTCACGTCACCAGATTTTCCGTCTCACTGTTCTCTCTTCTTTTTCTCAAAAAGACTCTGAAGAGGTCCCGGGAAGTTGTATCCAAACATCTCAAAGTTGGCTCTGAACAACCGACCAAGGATGTCGATCCATTCTATGGGAATCTGCGAGTAATAACTGAGCAAAGAGGAGGCGGTACTGGATTTATTGTTGGAATGAGCATTGAATCTCTTTGCATCTTCGGGCGTTAACCCTGCAGCCTCTTTAAAATCTGCCATGTCTTGATCAAAAGTTTCGTAATGACCTATAAAGTCATAGTTGATGGCACACATTCCACAAATGTTGACGTAATTGTCCCAGTGCCAGTCCATAACAGGTGTACTCTTGTTACTTCCTTTGGTGACTAAATATTCAATGAATTCACGAAAAGAGATGTCATCGAGCTTATCAAGTGCGCTCTGGGAAGCGTTTGGACGAACGCTTTTTAGAATTGCTGTGCCGTGAAGTTGAAGTTTTGAGCGGGGAAATCTTGGATAAACAAACTTGTCTTTGTACGCAGAAAGGATTCGCTCAAACGGCTCACGAACAAACGTGAACTTGAAATATGTTTCTAAGATCTGCTTCTGCTGGTAGGGAGGAAACGCTTTTAATCGCAACTCCCCCCTACCTGTGTTAAATCGATACAGCATTCTCCTCAATTGTCTGGAGGCAACTTTAGGCATGACACAGTACAGGATTTGAAGAGAAGGAATCACTGCTAAATGAAACGGATCGGGCATCTCACTGTGGCCGGTCTTTGCACAGAACTTCTCAACCAGCTTTCTACGCTCGTTTTGTCCCTTAGAGTTAAAACTTAATGATTCCTGAAATTAAGAAAGAAAACCCTCTTTATGATCCCCTTTAATATTTTGCTTAAAAGCAAGGTATTTCTAAATTATCATAAAGTTTCCAAACCAAATATGTCCACATGTCCAAATGATAGGCTCCTGTTATATTAATAATTCAATGCTTTCTAGTGGTATACCGTCTAATATCCCACGAGTCACTTAAATTTCTCGGAGTACACAAGAGCCTTTAGTTGAGTGTGTATACCAAAAACAATACAAGTAACAAGTGGAATATTCTCTGCTATTCCACGAGACAGCGTATTTTATACCATGCCATTGAAAATGCAGAGACCAACGCAAAAAATGCGACAATACGCGCAGAGCATGATGGGAATATACGAAGGCTTTCTTGTATATATTTTAAGTGGCTTCATTTTCTGTGGGATGTTATAAAATGTAATCTGCCACTGCAAGTTCTCAGTTACACTCGGTTTCCATTTTTTTCTGCCATACCTGCATAGTCTGTACATTTGAATCCTCTTTTGTGGCCTGCTCAGCATGACTTTGCCCTACGAAGAAACGAAAACACACAAGGTGTTATCGGTTATGTGGAGGGGTTAAAATACTGAGCCAAGTTGTTCAAAGCCCGATTAAGCTAACCTAGAATTGGCGAGAATTTTGATTTCAGTGTAGTATTTTTTTTCGGTGAGCTTTTCTGTTTATATTGTTTGTCCTTCAGTTTTGAGTTTGAATAATTTCAAACTTCCCAAAGCATAAGAATTGAAAAACATTGTTATACAAGAAAAATTGTTACTTCGATTAACTTTTAATCCTGAGTTAGCGTTAATCGGCCTTCGAACAACCCAGCCCTGGATAGTATTAGAGCGTTCCCTTATATAAAAATGATTGCAGAACAAATCCGCTGAATATTTCTTTGCTGTTACAACTCTTCCATGGAATCTGAATGCAGCTATGCTGAAGCTTAGATTTCTTGTCAGTCTACTCACAGCCCAACGCCTTTCACACCGCGTAATTGCCACAAAGCATTTGTTTCAAGTCATGCAGCTTTACCTCGGAAATTCAAAGTTGGCTCGTCAATTCCTTCTTGCACCCATTCCCCACTATCATAGTACGTCGAGAAAGTATCGGTGACCTAATGAGTTAGACAAGTCTGACAAGTAGCAACTAGCTGCCATTTGTCCGTCAAAATACCGCTCGTCGGCAGAGTGATCTTGGGCCGATTGCGCGCAAACAAATTATTAAAAAAACCGTAATATTTTTGCCTGGGTTCTGAGGTTAAACAATTGACCTTTATTTACCCTGGACCCCGGAGATTTCTTTTAGCGTTGGTGCCGCGATCAGTGAGCGGCGAAGCATCTCCACTCGCAGCGTATCAGGATTTAGAGGAATCACCGCTCCTCGCGAGAAAGAAAAACAAAACCTTTGGCATCCAGGGTAACCGTTCAACGGCGTGAGAGAATGTTTTTTATTATTATTATTAATTTACAAACGCAATATACATAGGAAGAACTAAACAAAATGAAAAGAGGAAAATAGTAATATTACAGCAAGTACAGCATGATAGTGAGAAAATGTTGATCATTTGGGATAAACTGCAATGTAAAGCCCATTCCATTAACACACACACAGAGAAAGCTCTCACGAAAGCATATTTTGCATCGAAAAATAGATCGCAGTTGTTTGGACCAATTTTGTAAGCGGCTGTCGGCCCTGGAGACGACGCTTTCACGCAGTGAATCTATCTTGCGCAGTTGAGCTGTAAATGGAGTTTCGACACAATAGATAAGATTCTCTTAAGAAAGCTAGCTAGCTAAATGTATGGCATTGATTAAAGAGCTTCAACTTAGTCCGACTGCTATATACCAGTAGCTTGACCAGAACTTGAATCAGTGATAAACAGTAAAAAAACTAGCTAACCTTGAATAGCTAATTGTAAATAAATGAGGCCTAAAGATTACCAAAACCGAATGCATGTTAATTGACTCAAGTCAGAGACTTGCTAGTACCTTTGGCCACCAAATCCTTAGGAGTCTATATCGATCAAAATTTGTCGTGGTCCAAACATGTTAATGAGATATTGCTAAAGTTGTCTCCTCAGCTAGTACAGGTGCTCTTATATCATGTTACTATAAAGAGCTATTATCGAAACATATTGCGATTATTGCTGTCCTGTGAGGGACGGTCTGAACGAGTTAGCCTACAAATTACAAAAACTCAAGTCTGTTTACCATTCTGGTCGCAGTAAAATACCGATGGGATAACCCTTATATCGGAAAGAAAAAACAAGAGTTGAAATCCTTGCTCAAAACTGTGAATGATCAGGCTCCTAAGTCAGTTCTTGAAAGGCCTTTCCAATTAACCGCTGGTCTTAATTTTATGTCTTTTAAAAAAATTTAAAACGTAATTTCTAACTGACAGTGGGGGACATTTGTGGCCAGAATAGCCGTCGGAGCCACTAGATCTTTCCGCAAGTTTAAAATGAGATCAATCACTTATGTCCTCCTCGTATTCCGGCAAGGCAAACATGTGAATCAGTTCAGTTTTCAATGTTTATTGAGTGGCTCCAATTGCAAATCATTGACTTCTTAGGGATTTACATTCACTTCAAAGTTTGCAACTGACAAATTTCACGCAGAATCCCGTGGCGATATCCTGAAGAAAACAGGTTAGTTTTCTAATGGCGGGAAAAATTTAGAAATTTGTAGAGATGGACATGGTTTGTACGAAGCGTATTTTCACTGATAAAGAGACAATGGAGGGAACAAACCGAGCTCTCGATCATTCGTTAAAAAAAATAAAATATATGTAATTAGATGCGTTAATATCTTGGCGAATCCTCGGAGGGAGACGAAATAAAAAAATAGCGAATAAACTTTTATTGTTGTACTACACAATACAATAAGAAAAAGATTTTCCAACAATTTTCTTCCGCGCAAGTTTGACTTCGAGGCGGGCAGAAGGATCGAGAGGTTCACGGGAAATGAAATTTGTTAAACTTGTGTCCTGGAGTAGAAATATCGTGAAATATTTATACTCGTTTCTCGCGTTATTTTTCACTGTATTCCAGATGTGTCTTGGATAATAGAGTTGTATGGTTGATCTGCTTGAAAGTAGAAGGTGGGGTCTTGTGGCATAGAAAACACAAGACCCAAGTGTGTTCTTCTAGTTCTTATTTAGAAATTAAATTAACATGGCTCCCACATGATGACAAAACAAACGCTTACCTATTGCGACATTCACCTTAATTTGCTTTGCATACAATTCGTATCCTACACGGATGAGTAATATTCCAGTAGTAAGAAGAATCAAAAGGAATAATTGTTTCATCGCCATCATCGTTACAAACAACGATTCGACGAGGCCGGAATTAAATAGAGTTGAACCTCCCGTAAGCGACCACCCACAACGTCATGCTCAGGTGATCGCTTACAGGAGGTGGTCACTTACGAGACCTTAGACCGTATTGGGTCAAAAGTTTGCTCATTAGCATATGGTAACTACAGAGACTTCTCCCTTGTTTTAAATGTTTTATTCGTGTAAAAAGTCAATTTTGAGAAACAATCCGGTACATCGCATTGAGAAATTTCCGTCTCTTGTAATACCAGGAACGCGCTTATGTTACAACGTCTTACTATCCAGTTTTCGCTCTATTATCTGTCAACTGATCGCTTAAGGGAGGTTAAAAACAAAAGAAAATTTCAAACTTTTAGCCTAAAAGTGGTCGAAGTCGCTTAGGAGAGGTGGTCGCTTACAAGAGGTTCCAAATATAGTGATTTAAATTCGAAAGTTTTGGTATTTTGGAAAACTGGTCGCTGAGGAGCAGATCGTATACAGCGAAGACTGAGCACCTATTGCGACAGTTCAGTTTAGCTGCTTAGCAACCCGGTGACAGAATTTCACACATGTATTTTACTAAACAGTGGATATTGGTGAATTTTGTAGCGTATCATCCTATGCATATACATAAACAATCTCTTCCACGATTGTAACGGATCTAAAGCGTACCAAAACATGAAAATAACTGAAGAATCCTGAACTTCATTTCAATGCAGTGAAAACTTGCTTTATTGTTTGAAGAAGCCACACGCACCCACTATTGTCGCACACGCTAATCACACACATCCAAATCTTGCCATAGTAATTTAATTCCACTTAATATGAAGATTGAACACGGTAACTGAAAAGAACAAAATTACAAAACACGGGAATGAACATAAAATAACTAACAACGACCGAACATGAAGAGTGCAGAAGAACGGCAAAGCGAAATAAACGAGGAAACTTACAAGACGAATAAAAGACGAACTGTAAAACTGGAGCAAATCCAAAACAAGGCGTAGAGAGAAACTCAAACCACTACTAACTGAATAAATTACGCGCGAACCGAACATATAGAGTATGCAAATGACCATAACATGAACAAAATGGCACAAAACAAAGGAAACTAATAAAGGGAAAACTTGACTCCAAACACGAAGCTATGATACAAATTCTGGCGTCTACGCCCCTAACGTACAAAGTAAGAATAAAAATATAAATAAATGATAATAAAATGATAAGGAATACGACAGTATCCTTGCAGGTAAGCTTTTGGAACTCGTTCACTCTTAAGGCTGGTTTAATCACCAGCACAAACAAAATAAGCTAAGGCAGGAACAGAAGTTTGAACAAGGGTTTTAAGTTAGGAAAAATGCCAAATGAAAGGAGCTTATTATCGATTTCTTAATACTTCCACCTTTGTTTCTTATACTTATGCATTTTAGTTTTCCATGCCCGCCGTGGTACGATTAATGTCATTAAATAGCACGGATTATATTACTAATCAAGGCAGACTGGTTGCTAGTGGTTAGAGAGAAAATAATATCCTGCAAACAGGCACCCAGCGAGGGCGAAAAAAAAATTAGGCAAACGAAAAGGGCCGTTTAGCGCGACATAAAGAACCATGCGAGCGAAGCGAGTGGAATCCGCGAGCAAAGCGGGTATGCGCTCCTCCTCGTCACCAGACCGCTCGCCCTGGACCACACTCAATCGAAACGAAAACCATTGAGAATCTTCTGAATTCTTTAAATCCAGATTTGTACCTCTGCTAAAAAACGGAAAATAAACCAAGAGAGGCTTAGTGTCGCTAGCGCTGAAGTCACGATCGCAAAAAGTTTGACAAAAGCAGAGTGATTAGGATTCTCTTGTGTTCGAAGATATACCAAGACAACCGACCCAGAATCAAAGAAGAATCAAACTAATTAACATCATAAACACTCTTGTTCTTTGGCTATTTCAATTTAACAAGAAATAAAATGCAAACAGCGGCAACAAACATAACACATGAACTACGCATGGTTTGGAACAACAATCTAAAATTTTCTTGACGTTTCGCATACTACAGCACGCATCTTAAGTGGCGGTTACAAAAAAACGAAAGATTTAAAACTTAAAAATACAAAGCGAGGTACTGGTAACTAACTAAACAATAACGAAAACAAAAGGTGATAGCTAATAAGGGACCGTTCATTTTTTATGAGGGAGGGGGGGCTGGTGGGATTTGGGAAGCACCATTTAAAAATCGCATGACCCCCCCTCAGCTTACCAATTTTTTCACATAGCCCCCCCTTATGGCGGTCATTTTTTGGGATGACCCCCCCCCCGAAAAAAATTGAACAAACAATATTTAGATTTCAACTTTTTTAATATTTCTCTATTATCCCCCTACTTCAAGTTATTGTGCTCACTATGAAGACAATATTTACAATCCCTATACTACAGAGAGCTGTTGTTTAAAAAACAAATCAAAAGAAAGAGAAGTCAATTTCGGATCTCCTAGTTATGGCTCGCCCTGAGCGTGTGGCATTTGGCCTCGCATTGGCCTCTCATTGGCATCTTCCTCATCTGAATTGATGAATGCAAGAATGACGTCACTTGAGTCATCTTCTTCCCCAGAGTCAATGGCATCACTGTCATACTCATCATTGTCACTTTCATCCGTTTCACTGCTGTCAGCACTTGCCCTGTTGTCATTTTGTGTCAATGTCCTGGCATTTCTCAGTGTTGGTTGGCCAGCTCTGAGAGGACTCTTCTACTACAAGCATGAATGTCTTACAATTGCTTTTACTTTCTCACTCTTGCTGCTTTTCAAATGCTGCTTCAGCCCGTGGTGGTTCAAGTACTTGTTTAGTTCTGGAACACGTAGCTTTTTAAGCTTGGTTAGATCTTCGCACAACTCAGTCCAAGGATAATCCTCATATGATTTATCTTTTGCGTCCCTACTTAACTTTGCCTTTTCTTCTGCTCCCTTTTTCCTTTTAAACTCCAGCACTTCAAGATTCTGAAGATAATCCACCACAAACTTTGATTTGACAATCAACTTATCTGCAAATAGAGCAACGCTCTCTGGGTCAGATAAAACCAGCCTGCCACTTCCATGCTCTTTCTTCGCTTGGACCCTTGGCTGTCAGTCATCTGGATCACGCCCTTCTTTTGGGGTCTTCTGGTAGGAGAGGTAGTGGTATTCCGGTAGGCAGGAATGGTCAGGAACTGGTTTAGGGCACCTTTCTATGGGTGGTCCAGTCCATTCACAACAAAAAGAACAAATTTCTCCTACCTTTTCTTGACAGGACAACTTTAGAAACTCCCTGTAGTTCTCCCCCTCCTCATAGTGCTCATTCATAAACTTCTCAATCTTACGGAAGTAACAGCGGCCTGGAACAGAGTCTTTCCTTGCTCCTGCATTGTGATACTGAACCAAGTACGAAGTGTTAAGAAAAAACTGGAAATCTGTTGATGTGTTGTGTGAAACACATTGTTACATTTAAAGCAGGGCGAGGAATTTACACACAGTTTTAATGTAAAGAATGTAGAAGCTAAGTTGACGAAGGTCACGCAGAACATGGAAGCACTAGAAGATAAGGAGAGCAATTATAACAGCATATTCAAGGGCATACTAAAACAGCACATCAACAAAAGGAGAAGGAAAAAAGAAAACCGCAGAAAGTCAAATGAAAGAAAGAGGAAGCGGACTGAAAACAACGTCCAACGAGTTTATGGAATCTGTGTTGGAAACCCGCTAGGAAATGATCTTCCACAATGCCTTGTGTACCCTCCTAGAACGGCCATCCCGGAAGAGTGTATCAAAGTTGAGGATGTTGCCACGTCGTTATTTGGAAGAGATGGGCCATACATCGCACAGCTCTTGGAAGGAAATTATTTCACCAATGCTGCAAGAAGCAAAATCACCATAAACCTTGAGCAGGAAGTCAGATATTATGTTTACACCTTCATGTGCCCTGAAGAGTACACTCTGACGGAAAGCATTGCTGCTTCTTGCAGCATTGGTGAAAGAGACTCCCACAGCAGCACAAGCGGCGACGAAGAACTCGACGACAGCGAAGATAAAGATGAGTGCCAGTGAAAATTGCATTCGAAAATAACAGTTGTAAATACTTCTTTTCAGCAGCTACAAATGCTTCTTGTCGCCAAACGTTTTTTTTAAAGCAGAAGGAAAGTTTGTAGTAAATTTGTATCCTGCCTTCTATGTTTATTCTATAGCAATTTTTTTGATATTCAAACATTATGCCATTTTGAAGTTTTACTAAAATATTTCACGTGATCCCCCCTTTTTCCCTTATTTTTTTGGGATGGCCCCCCCTCGAAAGCCATTTTTTTCGCATGGCCCCCCCCCAATCCCACCAGCCCCCCCTACCTTATAAAAAATGAACGGTCCCTAAAGTGACAGCTTTTCACTGCTGGCATTGTATTAAGTGTTGGTTTTAAGTCTCGTATAAACAATGTTTCTTTTATTTTGCAATGTAAATCACATCGACAGCGGAAGCGTGACCCACTTGCGTAAGGGCTTTAAAATGCTCGACCTTTCTATCATGCAGTCGTCGCTTTGTTTTGCCGATATAGAAAGCGTCACAATCCCAGCAGCTGGCTTTGTATACGACTTGAGATTTTTGCAAGCGATTTAAACGATCTTTGTAAGGAAAAAAGGACTTAACTCGGCAAGTGTTCTGAAAAATGAACCTAAGATTGACGAAACCAAAAAATTTATTAACACAAGATTTCAGACGGCGTTTAAAAACTTCGCTTCGGAAACCTAAATAAGGAAGCACAAGGATTACATCACTCTTGGGAACCGTGGTAACAGTTTCGGAAGGTCTGTTCCTATACTTGTTTAAGACATCATTCATATTGAAGGAAATTATGCCTTTAGGGTAACCATTTAGAGGCAGTGTTTTCTTTAGATCAGAGAGAGCAGCCTGTAATGAAGAAAATGTTGAACAGATGCGAAAACAGCGATAAGTGAGGGTGCGGATCAGATTGATTTTTTACTTTCTTGGTGTGAAAGAATCCCACTTGATGTAAAGACCTGTGAAGGTCTTTTTTCGGTGTACTGTTGTAGAGAAGGCATTTTGATGGCGTTTGATGAGGACATCTAAGAATGGGATCTCTTGGTTTTCTTCGAGTTCTATAGTAAATTTGATATTGGGATGCCTGTTGTTGAGGTAACGTAGAAAACTTGTAGCTTTGTCCTTATTGTCAAACAAGGAGAAAGTCTCATCTACATATCGAAACCAAATGGATGGACAGGCCACTGCGAGCCGAACATTACACAGAAAAGTTACGAAGATCGAAAGGAATCGTAAGTTTGGGGGCGTTCCGTCCTGAGATGAATCGACTACACGTGCATGGTTTGAAACGGGAAAAAGATATGGAATCGACCGAGACAGAGGATCGCGAATGCAGGCTTCGGGAGTGTAAACAAGAAAAGAGAATCGCGAAATCACAAATGACGCGTCTCTTAAACAAGTTGGCCAGAGTCCTGAGCGGAGATAATCCGCAGAACGAGATCAAGGAGCTGTTAGAAAAAATTCAGGAACAACAAGAAGAGACTCTGATGGTAATGTCCCGTTTGGAAAAGGCATATCACCAAAAGAATGATACAAGTATGGCGGAGAAAGTTAGCGACGAAGCGGACGATCTGGTTGAACAAATCGATCGTGAAACCGTTCAAGGGCGTGGACGAACTCGTGCCAAACGTTACCTGTGTTTGTTTTTGTGTTTGCAAACACACTGCTGCCATTTAGAGATGGCGACTTCATTGGATAATGGGGCGTTTCTCAACGCTTTCGTGCGAATGGCGGTAAGGAGAGGATGGCCGACGAAAATGCTGAGTGACAATGGAACGAATTTCGTGGGTGCCGAGAAAGAGATCAGGGACTTAGTCAGTCAACTAGAGCACGATCAGCTCCAGCGTATGACGTCTAATCACGGTGTCACTTGGTATTGGAATCCTCCGGCCGCTCCTCATTTTGGAGGTGTGTTTGAATCGATGATCAAATCGTCAAAGCGAGCAATTTATGCCGTCCTGAAAGATGCAGATATCAACGACGAAGAATTGCAAACAACATTCATTGGAGTCGCAAGTCTAATGAACTCACGACCGCTGACCACATTGAGTGACGATCCGAACGACGAACCAGTACTCACTCCAAATCACTTCCTAATTGGTCAAATGGGTGGTGACTTCATTCCCAAAAGTGTGGACAGTACAGCATTTAATCCACGGAAACGCTGGAGGCGTGTGCAAGAATTAACTCGACATGTGTGGGGACGTTGGATGAAAGAATACCTACCCCACATCGGCTCCCGTCAGAAGTGGTTCTTTCCTACGGAGAACCTTTTTTTCCTTACAAAGATCGTTTAAATCACTTGCAAAAATCTCAAGTCGTATACAAAGCCAGCTGCTGGGATTGTGACGCTTTCTATATCGGCAAAACAAAGCGACGACTGCATGACAGAAAGGTCGAGCATTCTAAAGCCCTTACGCAAGTGGGTCACGCTTCCGCTGTTGCTGATCACGCAATCTCCACCGGCCATAACATCAAATGGGACCATTTCGAGGTCTTAGCTAGTGGACGATGTGATTTACATTGCAAAATAAAAGAAACATTGTTTATACGAGACTTAAAACCAACACTTAATGACAATGCCAGCAGTGAAAAGCTGTCACTTTATTAGCTATCACCTTTTGTTTTCGTTATTGTTTAGTTAGTTACCAGTACCTCGCTTTGTATTTTTAAGTTTTAAATCTATCGTTTTTTTGAAGATTTTTCTGAAGATGCGTGCTGTAGCATGCGAAACGTCAAGAAAATTTTAGATTGTTGTTCCAAACCATGCGTAGTTCATGTGTTATGTTCGCTGCCGCTGTTTGCATTTTATTTCTTGTTAAAACTAAGTAAATATATCATTTTTAGATATCTCGGTCAAGGTTAATGAAAATTATACAAGGGAATTTGCGCAGGAGGTAGCATGAAGTCTGAATCAAAGCTTTCGCTATAGAAAATAAATGAAATGAAGTTCATGGTGCGACCGATACTTTGTACCTACTTGTTTATGAGAGACTTGGATATGTGCAAAAAGAAAACAATTACAGAACAATTATGTTTGATGTGAAGGACATTTCGTTATAGTGTACTTGAAGTGTGAATACTTAGGTCATGTGACTTTGAACGCTTAGTGGATGTTTTTGCGACCACGTGGAGATGTTGTTTACTAGTTTTAAGGGTCGTAAATTTGTCGTAGAAATTGCATTTCTTAGAGTCAAGTTCGAATGAATGGTTTAACTCAAAACCAATGATAGTTATCATGTGACCCTCAGAATTGTCCACGACCGGCTTTAAGTTAAGTACTCTATTTCTATAGAAGTACATAGCTGTATATACATTTTATTTCGACTAACCACCTTAATTGTTTCTATATTTATATAGCGTAAACCCTAGGTCCTGCGTTTGTACCACTGTTATGGGTTTTCCGTACGTGTTCCAACTTTGGGGAAAGTATGAGCCTTTAATTTGATTACATGTTGCAGCAGCCATTTCCCCTACTGAACAAGAACACGTAGCTTTGTTTACGATAGCGAGAGTATATTAATAACACATCGAGGCCTCTCTGTCTTTCTCTAAGATCTACAACGCTTCCCCTTAACATATACCTCACTGTCCTTCAATAGGCATAATTCATAATACATCAAATACATAATTCTCATAGAAACACTTGTAACCCTTTTCAAGAGGCATTTTAACATAACTTTAAGACTTCTTCCACTTTTTTTTAGCATGCTGTACAATGTTTATGAAAGAAAACTGCTAGGAGTAAACTGATGTCTCAGTGCTCCGCTTTCCCTCAATAGATGCAACTTGTTCTTCGGGCTGTTAGATTTCTGAAGTATTCAGCATGCCCTCAGTACAACACAACAAAACTGAACTTTGCTTTCTTTCCATGTGTGTAGCACTTGTTGAAGTGACCTCACTTCCATACACTTACGTCATATGTAAACCAGTATAACCAGTTTATTTTTTGTAACACGAGGACTAATAGCATGGAGTTTTAAAGTCGAGTCGAGTCGAGACGAAGAGTCGAGAAGTTTATTTTAAGGAAGAAACGAGTAGAATGATCATCACAGCATTTTCCTGGATCCAGATCTACTCGACGGAGACTCTTATTCAGGTTTTGCCCGGCTTACCCCGACAATACACGCAGCATTCAATTGAGAATATGAACTATATCATGAACATACGAATTTAAGGCAGCCCAATTCAAACTGGTTGTGCTATCTCGGAGGAAATAATAAATTTTCTTTCATTGCCACCTCGCGCATAGATATCAGAAACGACTTATAAAAAGCGTTTATATTGTGATTCCTGAAAGTGAACAAAAAAGTCGTGGGATGTTGTTCTTAAACAGGCCATTATGCATGTGGCTAACTTACATGTGGATATGCTCATATTCTATCGTTTAAATCTGACCTGGTTTTCTTTGCACCAAAGTCTTTTACAAGGATTGAAATTCAAGAAAACCTTAACACCTTAATAATTCATGCTGTTCAGTTTACTTGTGCTCGCCATGGGACGCAAGGCAGTTTCTTTTTGCATATTTTAAGGGAGTTTCAAGGCCTGTTTGAATTACGCCAATTCAGGGGTTCAGTTTTAAAGCCTGGTACCACACAAATGCCCAATCATAAGTGAACCTTATCGTATCACTACCCGATAAAGATCGAGTGTTGCATGGCATCCATGCATCAAACAAAATAAGCGCTGTACAGGTTGGAAACAGTTGTTAGCTACATCAAGCAAAGCCCGCGCTTGTTATGCAAATGTTTAGTTAATTATGGCAGAATTGTATAAAAAATTAACATTTACACAAACCCATAGGCAGAAATATATTTTCAAAATATAAACACTCGGCTAAATTTCAACTAGACACTTTTTGTAATAATAACAACAACAACAACCATTTTTATTTGTGATTTAATCTTTGTAATGTCGACTCCAATTTTTAATGTACGGCAAGTTTCGGATAAACTTTGATTAGTAGCTAGAGGTTTAAAAGTGAAACCGTCTAAAGCTAAGAGATTTAACGGCCCAAATAATGTAACAATCGTTGCCTAGAAATGCTAGGTATGCGACAATAATTTAGTTTCATCTATTCTTTTTTTTTAATTTCGAGCGACCAGCTTTAAAACTCTACAGAATGAACTTAAAGGGTATTTTTCTAGTTATAGTGGCCGTTAGTTCCATCATAATCGTCGGTTTTATTGTTTATGTGAACAACATTTACGAAGTCGCAGCGTTTAGCGAGCAGATCGATGTTGTTTCGTCAGCTCTATTTCGCAAATATGCAACACAAAGAGGCACAGAGTTGTCAACTCGAAAGCCATTTGTTTATCTCACGGAAACTGAGCAATGTCTTCCTCCGTACTTGGCTTCATCTTCTCAGATTGGCGATCCACAGAAATGCAACTGTGATGTAATAGTGCTGAGTTACCGAGCAATGTGCCAAGAAAACAATCAATCACATGTGAGTTATTTGTTTGATCCCAATACTCTGTTTGCGTCTGGACGAAATGTACTTTTCTTTGCCGCAATGGACAGAAGACCGGGCTATCATTATTACATATTTTTAAACGACGACACAGTTCTCAAGTACAACAAATTTACCCCCGCCGCCATGAAAACACTGTCGCCTTTTCGAGCTGTGGAGGCCTGGCTGTTAGATTTCGAACCAGTGGTTGGTGTGCTGGATTACAAGGTTCACCATGGAGCAGACGTTGTACTTACACTCAGAAGAGACTTGTGTGGTATAAACGAAACATCGCTGGTCCTTCCTACTGTGCTTTTCGACGCACTCTTTAACGCTTACCATCACGAAGCTATTGGGCATATTCTTCCCTATCCGTCACAGTATGAACAAGAATGTGCTTTCTGCAGTCATAGGAAAGCTTTGATCGCCGTCGAGGTCAAATTTGGTGGCCAAGCACTCATGTTTGCTCCAGTCACTGGTGGCAATCGCTTACACCGCAGGCATGAAACCAATCGGAGGAACATGGGGGCCATATCGCGGGAATTCGTCGAAAACTTCAAGCGGGAGGCCCCTGCAAAGCTAAGAAGTCACGTGATATTTGAAATGTTATACAACCGTGCCAAGTACCACCTTAGTCTACACTCGAGGTCGTATTGTGCAAATGTAACTCGCCACCAACCTATTATCCCATACAAGCATTTGCTAAGTGATGTTTGACCCTCTCTGGCTTTCGGACGTTCAAAATATTCAAAAATTTAAAGTGGTCTCCTTTCTCTTGTAACTGTTAACCAATTTATGAACAGTTCACACTAGTCTCGTAGTTTTAATAAGAAGCTTTGATTTAGGTATAAAATAGCAATGTAAGCTAATATAAATGCCATCATTTATTTTTACCATTTTTCCTTTTTTCACTAGTTATACTTTCTTTTAATCCTGTTTTCCATTTTACTCTTATTCATCGTAACATTTGATTCGTGCCTGTACCAAATGAATCAAGGCCGGGAAGTCCGTATTGGGAAGTATTAATTAAGACCAAGGGCACAGATTTTCCCAATACGCACTGACCAAGGCTGGCAAATACAGTATTGCTTTGAAAGCAACTATTGTGTTGAATTTTAATTAAAACATTTCAGTTCATATAAAATCACCAGAAAGTGAAGCAGAAAGACTTTTAGAGGGTGGGCCGGCTGGCCACCTCTACAATTCTTCAGAAAGCTAGTTAATAACTTAATATTGTTATTCACTTAAATTTTTAACGGTCGCATTGTGATTTTTCCTCGATTCTCTAAGTTATTTAGGCTAAGAAAATGAAACTTGATTCTCGAAAAATGAGATACCAAGGATACATTTTTATTCTATTAAACATGATTTATATCATGGTTTGCCGCCAATTTTAAGGTCGGCACACAAGACGCGACTAGTCCCTGCAGCTAGTCCCCTGAAGAGTTTACACGAAGGGACTGGTCGCAGGGACTTGTCCCACGAACAGTTCACACGAAGCGTTTTGAGGAAGAACTTGCAGGGACTTGTCGCAAAAATTCAAACCAGTTTTAATTCGTGGGACTAGTCGCAGGGACCAAATTTTTACTCCCTGCGACCAGATTTTACGGTAAAAATGGCCAGTTCACACGATGGGACTTGTCCCCGCGACTTGTTGCAGGAACAACTTACTGTCGCAAGGACTAGTCCCTTTGTGTCTGCCGACCGTTCGTCTCTTTTAGGAATAATTCAATTTTACCGGAAAACTACAGAATTAACATGCAGATTTAAGAGTTTTGAACATGAAAAATACATAAGATGTATTCTTTCAACTTTGTGCAAAATTTGACTTTAATTTACGTTATTCTAAAAATTGGAGGCTGCTTCGCCCCCATAACTTAATTTGAACATTAGATCGGGCGAGAAACAGCGCACTTTGACTTCATTTTCAAATTTTTGCAGATTTCTTCGAGTTAAAAAAAATCCTTGAATTGTTTTAAGATAATATATATTTCGTAATGATCTGCCCCTTTTGTATGATGTGATACGAGGATCTTTGAATATTTCGCTTAGCAATGGTTGTTGATAAGTTCTACAAAGGCGGACTCTAACACCTCTTTTTTTTATTATTTTATTTATTTATTTGAAGTAACACGTCTTTAAAAAATTACTCGTAACACAAATTACAAATTACAATTATAACAAAGTACTCTGGTATGGCTACTCCGATACTACAATGTACATTACTTATTTACACCAGGTGTTACTTATTTACATTAGGAAAACGAACAAAAAAAAGTAATTAATTAATTCTGACAACACATATTAGTTACAATTAAATCAAACAGGATAGAAAACAAGAAATACAAAAAAGAGAAAGAAAAAATAAAAGGAAAGGGAAACTCAAAATTACAAAATAAGCAAAAAAAGCAAACAAACAACTAATAGCGCGGGGAAGGGGGAGAAGGAACGATTTCTAATCTTGATTTAATACAATTAAAAATAACTTAGTCCGTAAAGTTTGAGAGGAGCATTGTCACGTTACGAGTACTTTTTCGGTGTTAATTTACAAATTTTCAACTTTATATTTATAGGTGGTTCTAGCAATAAATTCGGTCAGTATAAGTGAACTGTTATTTAGTTTACTTACATACACATAGAATTTCATGAAAAGGAGAGTGTAATTGAATTTTCCCACTAGCTCCATGTATGTTGGGTGTTTTAAGGTGGCGAAAAGCGTTTCTTTTGTATCTGGTCTAAAGTTTCAACCATTCTGAGTGTTAAACCAATTAATGACTTTGCATGTGAAGGTTTTTTTAAAATTAGCAGTCGATAAAGGTGTGATTTATGGAGTCTGGCTCACCACAGTTAATGGCTGTATTTATCCCATATCTGAAGAGTTCTTTCTTTGTAATGGCAATCCTATGAATAAATTTGAATTGAAATTCTTTCAGCTTATTTTCTTTGCATGTTTTTGAAGCCATTTTAAAAACATCTGTTCAATTCTCTGTGTCTATAGATCGTTTTCACTGTCACGCAATAAAAAAATAAATCGAAAACCATCTAGTGGAAAAAGCTATGAAATTATGATGTTATAGAAGATAACTAAATAAGCCACTTCTCCAAGTTTTAGGCCTGCGCGTTTCCCCAAACTTCAGATATTCGTCGAAATGTTTCGCCGATATTTACAGAGCCCAGTATGAAAACGCCATGTTGGTATACCTCCGTGGTACACCAATATGGCGGCCGGAAAATAGTGTAAACATCTGGAACTTACTTTGGCTATCTAGGCGACTGATTATCAGTACTGATCAAACAAGCATTTGCATAAGCACTTTTCCAAATGCTTTAACTTCTAAAAAGGCTCAAAATCATGGGATAAGTATATATTTTTCGACAAACTCGATCATAGCCTTGTGTCACGCACCTCCATAACCCTGAAATTCAAAATGCTCTGGATTCCAAACGAAGCACGCTATTGAACTGTAAAATTGTAAACAAATATAAATATACCGCCTCTTGTGCCTGATGAGGACAAAAACTTTGGTGGCTCTTTCGTTTTGGATTTTAGAAAGTGATGACGTCATGTGAAAACGATCTATTGAAATATCTCTTTTCCATCTTTCCGGGCCAGTATGAGGTGATTGGTGTTTTTAACGAGAAGTAGGCGATAATAGTCTCTTGCCCTATACGTTTAATTTTTTTCAAAATTGATTTGACTAGTTTCGTTCAGTGAAAAAGATTTCCAGTTTTCTCTATAATTAAAGATCGAATTTTGCCCTAGGACTCGCGCTCTGTTCTTCAAGCTCACAGGAATTGCACTCAAGATTTGACAGAACTGGAGAAAGTTTGTGTTACAATGATATTTAGCTTGAAATTCTTGAAGAGTTAAATATTAACCGTTTTCATTAAAAAGCTATTGGATCATGTGGATACCCTTGATAAACCATTCCCTCATAAATAACGGTTTCCCATTAACTAAGATTTCTTTGTTATTAAAGAGAATGGTGTCGGTTCCTTGATCATAATTGTACAGAGTCTTGATTTCATCAAGTGCAATAAGTATGTCTCTATAGAATGTTGGAATGTGCCTTAAATATTTGACATCGTAGTTACATCGAAGCAGGAAATTGAGACCTCCGTGTTTGTTAAAAAAGAAATAGCCCGGTACTACTTTCCAATTGCAGTTATCTCTAAAGAGAAGTCTTTTGATCCATGCACGTCTGAGCGATTTTATCGTAAGTTCGATGTCAACCATCCGTAAGCCCCCCGTGGAAAGGTCTTGGTACATACTAGTCCGTTTTGTTTTGTCCTTGTTATTTTTCCAAAGGAAACGAAACATTTTATCTTTTACCACCGGCACTATTTCCTTAGGGACGTTAACATTTGAAATTGAGTTTATTAAGTTAGACAACCCCAAAGATTTAATTATTAGTACTTTTCCATAGAGTGGTAATCCCCTCGATTTCCAAATGTCTAAATTTGTCTCAGTTTTTGCACTTTCAAATTGAAGTTCATCTGGTTATTACCTTTTTCGTCATAGGAAACATATATTCCTAATAATTTTGTGGGAGTATTTATCCATTTCATCCCTAGCGGTTTGGTTCTATTATTCAACCATTCCCCTAACCAGAAGGCTTTTGTTTTCTCTCCGTTGAGCACTAATCCAGAGAAATTCCTAAAAGCGCTCATAGTTTTCAGGGCTTGTTCAGCAGAAGCAACATCAGCACAGAATAAGTTGATATCGTCTGCAAATTGGCTTAGTTTGATCTCTGAGCCAAAAATTCTGATTCCTTTTATGATTGCGTTTTGTCTCATTTTGTTTGATAGTATTTCTGAAGTCAGGATAAACAGATATGGCGAGAGTGGGAATCCTTGTCTATCTCCTCTAGAGGGTTTAAATCAGTCCGTTGCAAAACCGTTGTTCAAAGCTGCGCTTTCTATGTCCATGTAGAAGTTCTCGATCCATTTTCTTAAGCTATCACCTCTTGGAATTTGTACATTTGCCGTTCTTTTTGTTTTTCTGTATCGCGACCTTTTTCCCTCTCGCATTTGTCTCTGTGTCATTAGGAGGACATTTTACCAGAGTAGAGCCGTTAGAGGTTATAGGTTACGTAGTTTTCTTAGTTTGTAGAGTTCGAAACCCCTGTAATTTACGATGTGATAGTTTTTTTTTAATAACGTTCCCATTAATTTTACGATATGTTTTAGGCTCTCTAGATATTAGCACTGGAGGGACAAAGTTTGAAGTATTCCGTGAATATGTTGGTTATGTGCATTTTGTCTTGTTGCTCCGGGCCCGGCTACTTGACCTGTTTGGAGTTCTACGCTGCTTCTCATTATCACGGGTGTCATATTTATCTTTAATTTGTGCGTCCAGCTTCGCCAGAGATAGCTGTAATATTCCTTCTGGAAAGCTATAAGTTTGTCTTAAAGAGACGTTCCTATGTCCAACGTCAGGATGCATCAGTAGTCTAGTCATTTCAGTGGAATATGCCGAAAGTATCGTTAACGCACTGTGATGAAATGATACCCGGGAATTAAAGAGCTGCTGTTCTTCTTGTATACCATGAAAAGCTGTGCTACGATTGGTGTTTAAGGCGAACCCTTAACCATTCCGCCAATTTGATCATGGGAGGCAACCATAAACCTTATTCTGACAGGGCTTTTTCTGGTCTTCTGGGACTAGGAGATGGAGCTAGCTTTTGAGGCCGCCATTTTATAACTCTTACAGCCTTAAAGCTAACACAATGAAACTTATAACACAACTCAGCTCATCGTGAAGGAAGAGATCAACAAATTAAACGAAATTCCTGTGAGCTGAACTTACTCCAGTGGGGACGTTCGTTAAGCTGGTTACTATTTCTTTGATGGCATGACAGTGAAACTAGCAATTTTTAGTATCACCCAACTAGTGGACTAAGGCAAATCCTGCATTTTGATTGGCTACGCTACTAGGGGACTATTAGTAATAGTCATCGAGTAGCGAAATTGGCGCCATCGAGCGTAACGCTTTCTTTCGTTTTATTCCCAAAAAAATATTTCTTCAACTTGCATTTGCTAACTTTATTATTACCTTTTCTGTCCGACTAGTTGGATGATACTAAAACAATTAGACCCTTCGCCCTCAAGGGCCACGGGTCAATAGCCCATTCCGCTTCGCCTCATGGGCTATTGACCCGTAGCCCGCAAGGGCTACGGGTCTAATTGTTAAATAGACCTTGAGCTAAGCGGGGCGGGGGATGGGGAGGGGGATGGGGAGGGGATTTCCTTGCGCTCCCGGCTTTCCTCCTTCTGCGGTTTTTTTAACCAAAATAAGGAGGGGGGGAGGTCCCTCCCCTAGATCCGCCACTGAAATTGACTACTCTCAAGTTACTTAAAAAACAGTTTCTTAATGACCAGAGGTACGTTAAGAAATATTTTATCATTTGTGTCAAAAGTATCAATACCTGGAATAAATTCCAGGGATTTATGGGAGTAAAGGAAACAAAGAGAGAGCAAGAACACGCTCACCGTGTCAGGAAAAACCATGACAACGAGAGTGTAAGCAACAGCGTAATTTTCCTCTAATCAAGATAGGAGAAAGTTTCGTATCAGTCAACTATATTCACGAAATTAAAAGAAAACTTTAAAAGCCATGAATTTTTCCTATCAAGAGAAATTTTTCCTTTGATAACTTTGGCACAGAAAATAATGTGAAACTAGTTGACAAGGCCTTTTCTCCGGGCGCTTTGAACTTCTCAAAAAGCGCATGCCTTCCTGAAAAAGTTAAACATGTTAAAGAATTTCTGTTTAGTTAGTAACATTGGCAAAAGCTACCTTCATTGTTGTAGTAACTTCATGCATTGATCCGTTAACGGGAAACGGTTACACGGCGTGTCACGAGGCAAAACAAAGTGAAAAACAAGTCAAAAGTGAGTTTATTATTTTGATTCTCGAGCGCGCGCTGTGTTATCGGGATGACAGCATGGAGACGATACAGTCTGAAAAAAATAGTTTGATTCTTTTTTCTTGTATTTGTAGCAGCTTGAAAACAGGTGAAAAAATCTGTGAAAAGATGGAAATCCCAACCTAAGAGAAAAGAACCAGGTTAAGTTTGTAAATATTTGCCAATAGACAATATTCAATAATCAATAAGTCAATATGTTCCAAGAGGTATTAATCACATTAAAGCCGGCACGCAAAGAAAATAAGCAAAACCCAAATCCAAAGAATTTTTGTAATCGCTGTCACAAATCGCTGGCTGTTACGCATTCTCTCCAAGTAATAAATAATGATAAATACTGCAATGTCAGTAATTTGCATCGACGACTTTCAACCATCTTTTTGAACTAAATTCTCGTGATATCGATCATAATTGAAAAAGCTTGGAAAATCACGGGTTTACAGTTTCTTGCTTGTGTAGGCTTTTAGAATTTTGCAATTTTCTAGTAGCATTATGTTCAACATTAGTCTTCCTAAATGTAGCTGTTACAGTTGCGGGATAGGATTAGTCGTCTCTTTTTTAGGTGGGAACGATAGCTCACAAGACTATATGTACTTCAGATTACCACTTTTTAATCTTGAGAATTTAACTTTCCCGTTGCCGGCATGCAACTCCCACTTAAAATCCGACTAACGAAGTCATATGCCAACTGCCGATTAAGTAAGTTCGCTGAGCTGTGATTGGTTAATTTAGCTACGAAATACCTGGTAAAAGCGGTGCTTCGAGCTCAAGGCAGAAATTAAGCAAGTAGTAAAGCGTCTAAATTGACAGTCCAGGAATTCCTAGGGTAACAGTACTTTGAGGACCGAAGTTTTTGGAACCAGTCACGTCTGGCCTGTGGCTGGACAAACACACGCGAACTCCCAACAGTGTAGTTTATAACTGTTGTCAATCATCCTCAATTCAAAGAGTCACCTCTGCGGGTTAGGATTGATAGCGGAGCACCGGCGGCCCGAAGGGCCGCCAAGCGGAGCTCCATACCAATATAGGAAAACCCATGAATGATTTCCTCATGCTTATCATGGCTAGCGGTATTGCTCGTGGGCGCGTACGCACGATGACGACAGCGACGGTGACGGAGTCGCGCAAGATCGTGGTGATACTCCAACTAAGAGGTTGACAGAGACATGCATACTTGGTTTATAGCGTCCTTCTTTGATATTGGACATCCATGTAATGGTCAATTGACACGCCTGTCAAAACTAGGTATCCGCTGACCAGTATCATGTGATCATATCGCGGGATCAAGTTTAGAGCTCATCGAGGTCACGTTTCTTTTGGAGTTGACCGCTGACCAAGTGCAAGTTTCCGATTGGATCGCGGGCTCATGTCAGGTTACCTTGTTGTAAACAGGGCCGGGTTGTTCGGACGCCTGTTAACGCTCACCCAGGATTATAATAGTTAACCGAAGTATAATTTTTTCTAGTATACAAATGTTTTTCGCTGCGTTTGTTTTATGTATTTTGAGATTGAGATTATTCAAATTCAAAACAGAAGGCCAAACAACGTAAAGTTACAAATCTCAAATCAAAATTCTCGCTTCTCCTGGGTTAGCTTAATTAATCGGGCTTTAAACAACCCGGCCCAGGAGTGCCGCTTTTAGGCTTGGCTAAATCTATATATTAGATTCCATCCATTTTGTGTTTCTTATTTTTCAAGGCTTGTACGACCAGAAAACGCAATCGTTAATCGTGGTTTGAACTTCAGAGTATTCGTGTGTTTGAAAGGGGCCGTAGTACAATCAGCTCAAAATATTATTTAAAGATTGTCCTAGTTTTCTTGACTTTCTTTCGGTGATTTTGAGCATATAAAAAGTTTTTTAAAGCGCGAGTGCAAGTGCAAAAGTGCAAAAGGTTTTTCATGAAGGAACTCGCACAGCATGAAGTTGACAAACCGTTTCACAAGTTTTCAATTACCAAAAGAGACATATATAACACAAAGATATGCAATGAACGTGCAATGTAAGTTTATAACAGTAAATTAATGTTGTCCCAAGAGCCCTCAAGAGGAGAATTGACAGAATTAGTAAATTTCTGTCGTAGGCTCGAGACAGGTAACCTTCCTGCCGGCGCTTTTTTAACTTGAAGCGAAATGGTAGGTGACTGCACGCGGGCTATAAATAATGGTTGAGAACAAAAAGAAATCAATACCATCTAACACTGCACAGTGGGAAGCTTGTGCTCGTTGCTTGGCTGGGAGATGTGACCTACAGCTTCCTCGTACGATGGCGGAGGTGCTCTTGGTAGAGGTCCAGCAGAATAACCTGGGAAGGGAGAATGGGGTGCTGGATAATATATCCCTGCAGCACATGGCGGTGGAGGTATATTTGGGTGAGATCCAGGAGGTTTAGAAGAAAATGGCTGCTCTGCATCAGGATTGTGAGGCGGGTTTAGATGACCTTCGCGTTGGCTTGGATCGCCTCTTCCGAAGTATGAAGTATGATCACCTCCTCCTGGATCATTCATCACAGACGTTGGGTAACCTGGGCAGTTCTTGGAGTTGGAGTTCAAGATATTTGCAGTCAGGACTGCAAATGGATCCATCAAATCAACCTCTCTCGGTGGTGCTGTGCTCTTGTACATCTTTTTCTTCAAGGTATAGTGGGTCTTTGCTGTTTTGGCTCTGAACAGCCAGCGGTAAGGCCAAGTCATCAGCAACAAGGTGGCAATCCAGAAAAACAGCGGCCGAATCCAAAATGGCTTCACCCTCAAATCCACGTATGCAGATATCCTCTTCTTCAATCCAGGAATTTCTTTGCTCGACGAGTAATCAGTATAGACATCTCGGTGGCGATTTCTGTCCAACATTTCTGCCACTTGCCTCTCGTAGTCATCTGCAGTTTCTTGGTCACCGAATAGGATACTTGGGCGGATCTTGATTCGATTTAGAGCCACAGTACTCAATGCTGGCATCTCCTTCTTAGAAACATCAAGCCATGAACCAAAGGAGAACACGTCCTGGTCCACATATGTCACAACTTTCTCTGTGTAAGTCTCGGTGCTGGAATGCTTGTTACCGTCTTCGCCTGTTTCGTGCACGACGCGCCCACTTGTCTCGTAATGGTAGCCTTTTACAACCATGTTGATCCTCGGTGGAACCTCGTGCATTCTTTGTATGTAGCACCAAGCCGTCTCGTCTTCCATGATGTTCCATGAGGTAGTCCAGCTCGTGGGAGAAGGCGCTTTCTAGCAGGACAATCACAGGAGAGAGACAAAGCATTACAATGGCGAAGATTCTCAACATCTCAAATACGTAACCATACTTTGTGCATTGGGACAGATCACATCCAACAAAGTAGATAAGCCAAAGATAGAAAGAGAAAAACATGTCCATCGAAATAAGCCTGCACAAACTCGCATTTCGGTAGAAACCTCGTTTGCGGCTCAATTCTTTGGCGTCGCTTTCCCTTTGATAATCCTGAACGGCTTGCTGGTATTCTTGGATGCTTTGATCGAGTTCCTCTTGATTTCCGGCTGCGGCAACTCGTTGCAGACGCCTCCCCAGCTCCTCATCAACTTGTTCCCGTCTCATCTGATCATCTTTTTCTTCCTCGCCTTCCTTGCAAGACGTCCTGCACAAAGCGCAGCACCACAGCACGAACGGCAGAAGGATTTGTACCAGGACAGCAACAGAGATCACAACTGGGACTACAATGGGGTTGTCATCAAAGTTGGTAGGTTTATTCCGCGCTGGGCCTAAAATTGGATGATACCAAGGTGTTTCTCGAGTTCTAGGATACCAAAACTTAGCACTGAGGAAGGGCTAGGCCCGAAACGTCTGCTATATAATTGAGGTTATTTTGGATTATTTTATTACTCTTTTTAACTTATGATATTTTCAAGCAACTGTTTGCACGAACTTAAAACAAAAAATAAAATGCCATAGATATTATTTCGAATGAAAAGAAATGTTGCTTTGGTTAATTTTGGTACGGAAAATAATGTTAAATCTGTTGACTGAAAGCTACCTTTATACAGGCACTTTGAGCTTTTCTAGGAGCTCAAGACTTTCTGAAAAAGTACAAGAATTTCTATTTCATTTGCGAGATTGGCAGAACTTACCTTCTTTGTTAGTATTTTCTGAGGCACGCGAGGCTGCTTGTGAAGTTAATGTAAGAATCACGTATATCGTTAACGGTTTCATGTGTTAGTAGTAACTTATTCAACCGTTAAAGCGACACCGTTAAACTGGTTTCGCGACGGAAAACTAGCTGAAAAATTTCGTCATAAAAGCGAGTTTATCATTCGAATTCTGAGCGCGCGCTGTGTGCTGTTATGATAATGTCACAATGGAAACTATACAAATTGCAAAGAAATTGTGTTTTGTTCTTGTAATATCATGGATGACAAATTACTCCTTAATTTTGGCGCATTAATTTCACATGTGAATTAACAAACTTGCCATGGCAACGTTTGGAGCGAAATTTCTTGTTACAATAAACAAGTCAAAAACTCACGATTAGTATAGGTAATCATACGGTTTTTTCTCGTTCAATTTGGAGTTAATTTGCACTTGCATTGTGAGTTTTTCAAAAAGCTGATATTGCACAAGCCGCTTTTACTTACTAATAATATAAGTATGAAACAATTTGCCTAGAGGAAGTGCCGGAAGACCTTTCTTGAAGCCATTTTTTCTCATTTGAGAAAACTTTTTTCAAAGTTTCCGCACAAAATTTTCGTCATCATTTTACGTAATATTATTGGCTTCGAAAATTTCCTATTGTCTTTCAGCCAATCATAATACAGAATTACGATGTGGAATTTGCACTGGTGTTACACTTGAACTGCACTGCTCTCAGCCAATCAGAATCGAGTAATTTTTTCGTGTATATTATTATAAGCGTAATTTGTCACCCACGATATTAAAAAGTAATAAAATGGTATACTCGTGAAATTAACAAATACTTTCACTTATGGTTTGCGAAAATTTTAATAACTTCCCCAGCCTTTGAAAACGGAGCTTTATTATTTTTCCGGTTAGGCCTATCTTCCACACTAATCCGTCTCGGAAACGAAGCTTTTCGAAAACGGTCTTTAGACCGGAAGAATTTGAAAATGCCGGCTTTGCGTTTTAAGGTCGGCACACACGAGGGGACTTGTCCCTGCAACTAGTCCCCTGAAGAGTTTACACGAAGGGACTGGTCGCAGGGACTTGTCCCACGAACAGTTCACACGAAGAGTTTTGAGGAACAAGTCGCAGGTACTTGTCCCAAAAATTCAAACTGGTTTGAATTCGTGGGACTAGTCACAAGGACTAAAGTTGGTCCCTGCGACTAGATTTTGAAGCAAAAACGGCTAGTTCACACGATGGGACTTGTCCCCGCGACTTGTTGCAGGGGCTTGTCGCAGGCACAAGTCTCCCCGTGTGTGCCGACCTTAAAGTTAGAGTTGACGGAAAATATTTTATAAAAGGAGCTTTCCGATAACCGTGATATTCCCCTACCCTAGTTTTACTCAAACAGGAATGCAAGACGACCGGTGATTCTCACGCTTTCAAATTCCTCCGGCGTAGTGTGGACGGAAAACGTTTGATGTGTTTTCATAGTGAAACCTCTGGACCTGACCTACGAGGCCAAATATTTTACATTTCCCGATTGTATTCCAATTTCTCCATGGTCAGTAACGCATTTCCCGTTAATAAAATCACCAATTACTTCTGACCAACAAGAAGGCGAGGTTGTATCGTCCACCGATATATATATGGGATCTCATACAGCGCAGCGTCGCTTTTTTAATGAGTGATAGACTACTGGCAGCCGGTCTCCGGAATTTCTCGTCCCAATCCCTACTAGTCTAAAATGTCTCGCATTATGATCCACGCCTCAGCCCCGTACCGATTTTTAGAAAAGTACTTTCTGCTACAGTGGGGCGCATTTGTCGAATAGCCATTCGTCTAACGTCAGAGCCCTTAGATCTTTTATTAACTTTAAAACTGAGAGCAATCGCCTCATGTCCTCCTCGTGATTCCAAATGGCAAACATGTAAATCAGCTTTTTTTAATCTCAATCTTGTAACTGATGTTTGTATCGCGTTTTTTAATAAGGTGTATGTCTCATTTCGAGAGGAAAACAGACTGTTAGCAGTCTGAGTGAAGAAGCCTATTGGTCACCCAAATCTAAACAATTTTTCCAATCACTGTCACTCGTGTTTTAATCCGGAAATGATAATCCTTGGTCAGGATACAAAAGTGACAATCATGCATTCTTCCCTGAAAACAAAAAAAATTAAGTCTACAATCTCAGTAATTTTGCAAACTTTCCATTATCTTTTTGAGGTAATTTCTTGTATCGATCATAACTTCAAAAAAATTGAAAAAACCATGGGCTTACAATTTCTTGCGTATGTACTCAAAGGCTTCTAGGATTTTAAAATGTTCTAGAAACGGCTTAACATTAGGCTTCCTAAATGTAGTTGTTGCGGAACAGATAGAGTCGTCTATTTTTTAGGGGGAAATATAGCTCACAAGGCTATATCTTTTTCAGATCACCACTCTCTATTCTTGAGAACTTTAATAGCTCTTGCCGTTGCAGGCTACCAACTCCAACTCCAACTTTGACTAACGAACATATATGAAAATTATAAATCAAGTAAGCTCGCGCAGCTGTGATTGGTTAATTAAGAATACTTGGTAAAGGCCGTGCGTTTGACGCTAAGGTACGTTCTCCGAGCTCAAGGCAGAAACTAAGCAACTAAATACAACGCGTCTAAACTTGACGGTCCAGAAATTGCTAAAGTAAAAGTATCTCATGAACCGTACATTTTGATACCAATCACACCCGTGGCTTCATGGACAAAATGGGTGTAAAACCACATGAATGTGATTGTTTTGGTTTTTTTTTAACAGCAGCATAAATGCTAGTAGAACAAAAATTCTTCAAAACTTTCGCATACTATTAAACGTTAAGCTCCTATTGATTACTTTATGGTATACGTAGCAGAAGCCAAAGCTTCCGCAGTCTTCTAAACTATAGGCTCAGTCATAATATTATTCTTAAAGTGAACCTACTAAAATTTTTTGAAGAATGATCAAATACTTTAATTGGTCAGAACAACTCCGTAACCCAGAAAAGCTCAGTCCAGTTCAATATTTCCCGAAAAAGTTTCGCTGAAGAAATTTAAGCGTGCAGAGTGACAAGGTGCCTTTGCCGGCTGTTCGACAAACTCGGAGTGATAACGTTTAAAAAAATATTAATACTGTAACGTTATCTCTTTATAAACTTAAATCTTCGGAATGTATGAAAATGTACTTTAAAAAAGTTTCACTGTAGAGCTGCCTATTTACTGCACATTTCAAACACACGCGAACTCCCAAAGGTATTTTTTTGCAGCTGTCAATCATCTTCAGGTTAAAATGTCACGTCTATGGGTTACCATTGATAGATATCGATTCATATTATTTGTTTCTTATTTTTCAAGGCTCGTCCAAAAACGCAATCGTTAGTTAGGGTTTGATCTTCAGAGTTTTCCTGTGATTGGCAGGCGCAGTAATAAAGTCAGCTCAAAATAGTAAACCATTGTCTTAGTTTTCCTGACTTTCTTTCGGTGATTGGGAGCGCGCAAATGCAGAACGTCGCTTTAAAGTGCGAGTATAAGTGTAAAAGGTTTTTCATAAAGGAGCTCGCACAGCTTGAGCTCGATAAACCCTTTCAAATGTCTCAAAACACCAAAAGAAACAAAGAAAAACAAAGATTAACAATGAGCGCGCAAATTAACTTAATGTAAGTAATGTTCTCTAAATTAAAAAGCTTAGTAAATTTCAGTCTTAGGCTCGAGACAGGTAACATTCCTGTAGAGGATTTTTTCTCATAAAAAGTAATGGGAGGTGTCTGCACGCAGGCTATAAAAAAAGGTTGAGAAAGACATTACCCTTTTTAACATTACACTGCCGGAGGTTTGTGCTCGTTGCTTGGCTCGGGGTTGTGACCTACAGATGCCTCGTATGATGGCGGAGGCGCACTTGGTAGCGGTCCGGCAGGATGAGCTGGAAATGCAGGTCCGCTATATGGACTGGGCGGTGGATATGGTGCACTGCTGCCCTGGGCTGGATAATTCATCCCTGCAGCATATGGCGGCGGCGGGGCATTTGGCTGAGATGCAACAGGATAAGGAGTATATGGCTGTTCTGCATCAGGATTGTAAGTCGGGTTCAGATGACTTTCGCCTTGGCTTGGATGGCCTTGTCCGAGGTATGGATTAACAGGTGGATATGCCGTACCACCATTTTGGATGGTGAGATTGCCTCCTTCTGCATTATTCATCACAGACATTGGGTAACCTGGGCAGCTGTTGTCTGGACCACTGGCGTTCAAGACAGAGGATTCATTACCAGTCAGGACTGCAATTGGATCCATCACGTCAACCTCTCTCGGTGGTGTTGTGCTCTTGTACATCTTTTTCTTCAAGGCATAGTAGGTCTTTGCTGTTTTGGCTCTGAATAACCAGCGGTAAGGCCAAGTCATCTGCAACAAGGTGGCAATCCAGAAAAACAGCGGCCGAATCCAAAATGGCTTCACCCTCAAATCTACGTACGCAGATATCCGCTTCTTCAGTCCAGGAATTTCTTTGCTCGACGAGTAATCAGTATAGACATCTCGGTGACGATTTCTGTCCAACATTTCTGCCACTTGCCTCTCGTAGTCATCTGCAGTTTCTTGGTCGCCGAATAGGATACTTGGATCGATCTTGACTCGAGTTAGAGCAACCATACTTAGTGCTGGCATCTCCTTCTTAGAAACATCAAGCCATGAACCAAAGGAGAACACGTCCTGGTCCACATATGTTACAACTTTCTCTGTGTAAGTCTCGGTGCGAGACTGCTGGTTTCCGTTGGCGTCTGTGTAATACACCACTCGCGTACGTGTCTCGTAATGGTAGCATTCTACAACCATGTTGATCCTCGGTGGAACCTCGTGCATTCTTTGTATGTAGCCCCAAGCCGTCTCGTCTTCCATGATGTTCTTGAGGTAGTCCAGCTCGTGGGAGAAGGCGCTTTCTAGTAGGACTATCACAGGAGAGAGACAAAGCATTACAATGGCGAAGATTCTTAATATCTCAAAGACGGAACCATACTTTGTGCATTGGGACAGATCACATCCAACAAAGTAGATAAGCCAAAGATAGAAAGAGAAAAACATGTCCATTGAAATAAGCCTGCACAAACTCGCATTTCGGTAGAAACCTCGTTTGCGGCTCAATTCTTTGGCGTCGCTTTCCCTTTGATAATCCTGAACGGCTTGCTGGTATTCTTGGACGCCTTGGTCGAGTTCCTCTTGATTCCCGGCTGCAGCAACTCGTTGAAGACGCCTCCCCAACTCCTCGTCAACTTGTTCTCGTCTCCTCTGATCATCTTCTTCCTCCTCGACTTCCTTGCAAGACGTCGTGCACAAAGCACAGCACCACAGCACGAACGGCAGAAGGATTTGTATCAGGACAGCAACAGAGATTACAACTGGGACTACAATGGGGTTGTCATCAAAGTTGATGGGTTTAGCCCGCGGTGGGCCTACAGTTCGATGATACCAAGGTGTTTCTCGAGTTCTAGTATACCATGTCGGAGTCGTCGGATCCTCTCCTGTGCAGAGTGACCCTTGTCCCCTCCAGTACGAACTGGATCTGCCATCCACACACAAGTAATACCTCACGGAGGGATACGATCCACTGCAGAATGCGAAGCCAAGGTCTCCGGGTCGTTTCCCCGAGTTAGCAAAATTAACTTCTGTGTTGGCTTTGGGGCATGGTTTGGGGCACTCTTTGTTGACGGAACATGTCAGTCCCGTATATCCTGAAGGACAGAGACAGAGGGTTTCGTTACCCGAAGTGTAAACGCATCTTGCTTTACTGTCACATGGTCTTGATGGACAAGTGTTCGACATTGAAGTCACTCCCCTACACATGACTCTGAGGTTGGGCATGTCACGCCATCCATTGTAATGCACCGACCACGTTTTGCTGATATATTCAGGTCTTATTGCGAAATCCTTTACTCTCATGTAAGTCTTATCGTCATAATTACTCGGTGCATACGAACCAGTAACCACCCAGAAGTTGTCCACATACTGTAAATACCATGTCTGAGCGTTGTGTTTATAGACAGGACGAAGATTGCGGAACAAACCCACCACGCGATAGAAATAATCTTTGGTGGGATCGTTCAAAGTGATCCCTTTACCGTCATCAAAGCTCTCATTCAAGTAAACTCTGTCCGAGTTACATTCTCTGAAATCTTCATCCACGCAAACCGCTTTGATCTTGGGAGAGGAATAAGTAGTTGGCACATAGTAGTTGGTCTCTTCTCGTGTGTTGTAGTATTGCCACTGGTTCACGATTCCACCAAATATATCGTTCCTGTTTAAAATCGCTGAACTGAGCCAAGACGCGGGATCCTCGTAAACAGTTGCAGCCACGCCAAAGTAGTCGTTGAGATTGAGTCCAAATACCAAATAGTCGTTACCTTTGCTGACCATGTGATAAAATAGCAAGGTATCATTCTCTAGGCGGTAGACAGGAAAACTGTTGTGGTAGTAGTTCTCCTTAATGTAGACACCTTCGATGATTTTGTACGGCATGGTCGCTTCGTTGATGTTTTGAAAGAAAATCCTCGGACATAACGTAGCAGAACTTGTAAACGCAAGTAATGTAATAAGCACAAACCAAAGGAGCAGACTGGACGCCATGTTTAGTTGTTTAACGGCTGCTTGCCAGAAAGTTTTGCTGTATATAGACGTCTTTCTTGGAATGCTAAAACCTGACTGAAACAAGCTGAAAGAGTAGATTCGAAATATGTAACGCTAGCCAAGTTGTATGTTACCCTACCGGTGAAGTACGTCACGCAGTTTGGCATGGATTCGATCACAGAAGTTTTTTAAATCCGCACGACGTTTCTGAAAGTCTACAGGAATATCTTCATAGAGTTTTTTAATTCGACTAAAATGCTGAGCATAAATGAACATAAATCAAACAGTGGTTAAAGAGTCAAATGATGCTTGGAATTAATAATCTAATTGTGAAATAACCCATGTCCTCACTTCATGCCAATGCCATACAATAACGTATTAGCTGTTTACTCTGTTTGTCTGTCCTGTT